>NC_053160.1:10077826-10128990 GCF_016835505.1 Polypterus senegalus
GTCTGTGCAGTGGAAACACCATTCACATGGCATCTGACGGGTGGTCTTCCAGGATACAATGAAGAATACACAGAGGATTTTATGATGGTGGGCTGCCCAAGCCCTAATTCAGCAAAGCCACCCCAAAGCAGAACATTTCCCCCAACACCAATCAGAGTTTTCCTTTAAGTTTGCCAAGGTCCCTACCCTTTCCGTAGACTTTTACTTGTCGTCACCCCTCTGATTGTCAGCAGGTCATCTCTAATTTTGCGCGTCACCACATTTAATTCGGCGTGTCACCCTAAGTGGGCGCATCACACCTTTAAATATTTTGCAACACTTTAAGTGTGTGCGTCACACCTTTACATTTTTTGCCACTTGCCCATTCGGGACCACCGTATAAAATCCTTATAGGAAACTAGGAAATCACCTGGAGGTGACCAACAACCAGATCATTGCGGTTCTCACTCTGTGTTTCCCCAGCTTTCCCTGACGTGTTTTCCCAGCTGGTGGTCCTTTGTACCCGGTACCATCATCTACCAGGACACACAGAACCGGACCTCCGTCACCCATCGTGCTCACCCAGCGCTTTTCGTATCCCTGGGAGGCTTGATCAGCAGCCCAACACCAGTGTTCAGTGTGGACCCCCGCCATTTCTTCTCTCCTCCACAGGGGTCCAACCACAGTGTTTCCTCACATCCTCTCTTGCCTGCTCACTTGTCCTCCCAGTTTGTCTCCATTTTTCTACCAAAGCACCCGTTCGCATACAGACTGCTTTTGAGCTACAGTTGAATGCAGGTGTTGTAATCTCAGACCCCCGGGCACTGAAGAGGCAGCATCTGCACGTGAGTGTTTGCCTCACCACCACCCTGGAGCCGATCCGCTGAATGTGATATCTCTGCAGCCTGGAGTCTTCACCTTGGAGCTCCAAGTAGGCGGAGCTGACATAATGGATGCTCTGTTGCATGATTTGAATCGGATGAGCCTCCCACATCCCTTAGTGTGTACCCAGGAGTGGGTGTTTAAGGCTTGTCAGGGAACATCTACCCAGTAGCCCGAAGAATGCCACCTGTGCTTCAGTCATCAGTGCCTCCAACTGAAGACCTGGACAACGACTTTACAGTCCCAATGGCTTCTCTTCAGCTTGTGTTTGCATTAGAACATTAGAACACTCTGGACGAGAACAGGCCATTCAGCCCAACAAAGCTCGCCAGTCCTGTCCACTTATTTCCATAAAAAACATCAAGTCGAGTTTTGAAAGTCCCTAAAGTCTTACTGACTACCACACTACTTGGTCGCTTATTCCAAGTGTCTATCGTTCTTTGTGTAAAGAAAAACTTTTTAATGTTTGTGTGAAATTTACCCTTTACAAGTGTCCAACTGTGTTCCCGTGTTCTTGATGAATTCATTTTAAAGTCACCGTCTCGATCCACTGGACTAATTCACTTCATAATTTTAAACACTTCAGTCAGGTCTCCTCTTCATCTCCTGTAAAGGCTCAGCTCTTTTAATTTTTCCTTATAACTCATCCCCTGTAGCCCTGAATCAACCGAGTTGCTCTTCTCTGGACCTTCTCTAGTGCTGTTATGTCCTTTTTGTAGCCTGGAGACCAAAACTGCACCCAGTACTCCAGATGAGGCCTCACCAGTGTGTTATAAAGCTTGAACAGAACCTCCTGTGACTTGTACTGCACACATCAAGGCGCTATATAACCTGATATTCTGTGAGGCTTCTTAATGGCTTCTGAACACTGACTGGCACTTCACAGTAACGAGTCCACTATGACTCCTAAATCCTTCTCATAACATGTACTCTCGATTTTCTGACCACCCATTGTGTATTCAAACCTCACATTTTTACTTCCTATGTGTAATTCTTTACATTTACTGACATTAAATTTCACCTGCCACAAATCTGCCCAAGCCTGTCTGCTGTCCAAGTCCTTATGTAATGATATAATCGATTTCAAATCATCTGCTGATCCACCTATCTTGGTATCATCTGCAAACTTAACCTGCTTGTTCCTTATATTCCTATCTAAATCATTTATATATATTAAAAATAGCAGCGGCCCTAACACTGACCCCTGCTGGCCACCACTCTTAACATCAGCCAGTTCTGATGAGGTTCCTCGCACCATCACCTTCTGCTTCCTGTGTCTGAGCCAATTCTGCACCCATCTAAAAACATCACCCTGAACTCTCACTTCTTTTAGTTTGATGCCCACCTCTCATGCTTTCTGAAAGTCCTGATCAATAATCTCATCTGCTCCTCTCTGGTCGTATCCCTTTGCTGTCTCCTCATAGAATTCCAGCATGTTAGTAAAACACACTGACTGGTCCTAATAACTCCTGTCCTTGCCATTTGTTGCTCAATCTTATCCTTAATAATTCCTTCCATTCATTTTCCTATGATGCATGTTAAGCTTACTGGCCTATAGTTGCTTGGATCTGCCCTGTCATCCTTTTTACATAATGGGATGATATTTGCCATTTTCCAGTCCATTGGAATCTCTCCAGTGTGCAGTGACTTCCTAAAAATATGCGTCAATATACATGTTGTGGCTGAATGAGGTACTTAAGGTCCACAAGGAGAAATGTTGGAGTGCCAACCTGGTCGTCCCCATTTAAAGAAATAAAAATGAACAAAAAAAAACACTCTGTGGCACAAGAAGGGAACACAAAAAGCTTCCAGAAATTAGGAAAAGCTATTGTTAGGCTTGGGTCGCCTTGTTCAATCACTGGATAAGACCTCTGTCTGTCCTGTGCTGTGCTCTTTATACAGAGGGACGCCTCTGTCTGGTGGCCATGGGATACAGTTTATAGCTGGGAGACAGGAAGGGGTGGAGTCAAATGCCCTCAACTGGGCGTCTTCTTGATAGTGTGAAGGGAACAGACGAAGACATAGTTGGCACCAGCACCCCCTATAGACCATGGGTGGTAGTGCAATACCTCAGATGAGTCCGGAGTGTGGAAATGTATAAATGATAATACTGCAGTGTGTATATCAGTGGTGAAAGCTAAATTTTACAGTTTTATATATATGGTGGGCTGACAAACTGCCTAAGATTTGTTCCTGCCTGGCACCCTGTACTGGCTGGGATTGGCTCCAGCAGAACCCCATGACCCTGTATTAGGATATAACGGGTTGGATAATGGATGAATATATATTATATATATATATATTGTCACGCTTGGGTCACAGATTTGCACAGAGACACAGAAGGTCGTAGAAAAAAAGAAGGATTTTTATTCAGACACCGCAAACACATGAGCTTAAACATGCTCCATGACAAGTCAGATATAACAGTTCCGCTAGGAGCAGAGAGAGATAAAAGCAAACAATCAATTCCCCAAACTGACAGGCGCTGCGCAAGGCTTATAAGTCGGCGTACCGCGAGGCTTGTATTACGCGTTATAGTGCAAGGATAAGGAGCAATGTGTAGTCAGTGTTTCAGGGTTTGTGGTTTTCCCAGGGGCGTCTGTCTCTATTTGGGGTGCGATCAGCCCTCCAGCTCACACCCTCCCCCTCAGCTTTATTCACATTCCTGTGAATCAAGCGACTCTCTGTACTAGGTTCATTTAGTCGTGATAATACATCTGCGTTGACGTGTTCAGAACCTGGTCGGTGCTTTACTGTGAAACTGTAAGGTTGTAAACCCAGAAACCATCTCATTAGACGAGAGTTTGTATCTTTCTGTCGGTACAACCACTGGAGTGGAGCATGATCAGTTACCAAAGTGAAGTTTCGTCCCCACAAGTAATAGCTAAGCTTCCACAGCCCACTTAATTGCCAAGCATTCTTTCTCAATTGTAGAATAATTGCGTTCCCTAGGAAGTAATTTCCTACTCAAATATGTGATTGGATGTTCTTCTCCATCAAAAATTTGTGACAGGACTGCGCCCACACCAAATGCACTTGCGTCTGTTTGCAAGATAAAATCTTTTGTGAAATCCGGGTTCCTTAGAACCGGGTAAGAAGACAATGCTTTCTTTAAATCGTTGAAAGAACGTTCGCAATTTTCTGTCCACAGGACAGGTCGGTTTTTTCTGCCCCTAGTAAGTTCTGTAAGAGGAGCAGCTCTATGTGCAAAATTTGGAATGAATTTTCTGTAGTAACCAGCGAGTCCCAGAAAGGCGTACTTGTTTCTGTGTCTCAGGTCTCGGTAAACAAGCATTTCTTCTATTTTCCTTAATTGTGGCCTAAGTAAACCCTTGCCCATAGAATAGCCTAAGTAATGAGTCTCGGACATGCCTAGTTTACATTTCTTAGGGTTAGCAGTAAGGCCAGCGTGTCTCAAGCTTTCAAGAACGGCTTGAAGCCGCTCTAAGTGTGTTTTCCAATCATTGCTAAAAATCACGACATCGCCAAGGTATGCCCCAGCATATTCAGAGTGAGGACGTAGGATCTGATCCATCATACGCTGAAAAGTTAGAGGTGCCCCGTGAAGACCAAACGGGAGTCTTGTAAATTCATAGAGTGTGTCAGGAGTCGCAAATGCCGTTTTCTCACAACTGCTAGCCTCTAAAGGCACCTGCCAATAGCCTTTCGTGAGATCTAGCGTGGAGATATAGCTCGCCTGACCCAGTTTTTCCAACAGTTCATCGACACGGGCATGGGATAAGCATTGAATTTAGAGACCTTATTCAAGCGTCTGAAATCGATACAGAACCGAACCGAACCGTCTTGCTTTGGGACTAATACGACTGGGCTGCACCAGTCACTTTTACTTTCACGAATTACACCCAGTGTCAGCATCTTTTTTACCTCTTCGCGCACAATATTTCCCGCGCTTCCGGTATCCGGAACGGCCGCATCTGTACGTGAACATCAGGTGCAGTGGTAATTTTATGTTTTGTAATGTTAGTCTTGCCTGGTAAATCTGAAAAGACATCAGTGTTCCGTTCTATCAAAGATAACAGTTCTGTCTTTTGCGTGTCAGTAAGATCGTTAAGAGGTTAATGTGTAAAATCTGGATTGGTTTGCGCCGGCCGGGTATTCTAACCTTGTAATTTACTGGACTCATACGCTCCTCAATAATGGCGGGGCCCTGCCATTTAGCTAAGAATTTGTGTGGATCCGAGGGAACCAGTACCAAAACACGATCGCCAGGTTTGAACTCACGGAGCTTGCTGCCTATCGTAAAGACGCTTCTGAGTTTCCTGTTCTCGTTGTTGGTGTTCCACAGCAATAGAGGAAAGCATAGAAATTCTGTCTTGCAACGAAATTAGTCGATCTGCAAAGCTTGGACCCTTAGCTGCTCTCTCGTTTCCTATCCATTCCTCACGTACCACATCCAGGATGCCTCGCGGCCGCCTGCCGAATAACAACTCGAAGGGACTCAAGCCAGTGGACGCCTGTGGTGATTCTCGCACCGCGTACAAAACAAACGGTAGGACAGTGTTCCATGTTGTGGGATCATTATGAGCAACTCGCCTGATCATCTGTTTCAATGTTTTGTTAAATCGCTCGGTTAAACCATTCGTTTGAGGATGGTAAACAGTAGTACTCAATTTCTTAATAGCAAAGCTGTCACACAATTGTTTCATCACGCGAGAAGTGAAAGGTGTGCCCTGATCAGTTAAGATTTCTCTAGGGATACCAATACGAGTAAAAGTTTCACATAGTGCTTTAGCTACAGCCGAAGAGTTGGCCTTTTTCAGCGCGATCATTTCTGGATATCGTGTCGCATAATCAACCAACACCAGCAAATATTGGTACCCATCCTTAGTCTTAGGTAATGGTCCCACAATATCTAATCCCACACGCTGAAAGGGAACTTCCAATATGGGCATAGGACAAAGGGGAGCCGAGGAGGCTTATAAGCAGAGACGATCTGGCAGTCTGGACATGAAGTACAAAATCGTTCAACATCTTTTCCCATATTAAGCCAATAAAATCGTTTTGATAACCGGTCTCTAGTTTTGTCGGCACGAGGTGCCCCCAAGATGTGTGAATGTGCCAGATGCAAAACAGTTTCCCTATGTGCTTCAGGTACCACCAGTTGTTCAATAAATTCCCCCTCCAAATGATCTGAGATCACTCTGAAAAGGCAACCGTCCTTTTCTATAAAGTGTGGGGTTTTCACACCCCGAATTACGCTCTTGGTAATAAGAGTCATAGCAGGGCGAGCCTGTTTAAATGCATATTCTAATGAGCTATCAGTATGCTGCAAACGCACAAAATCTGATTGTTCGTTAACACTCGGTTTGTGTTCGGAGGCGTTTGCAATCTGGGAAGATGTAGAAGGAGCAGCCCATTCTGGAAGATTGTCGGGGGTGACCTCCTCCGTCTCGCTGGAGAGATCGGGTTCAATATCTAAGTTGGGCTCTAGATTTTCCCGGCCGCTACCAGTTCTTCGTCTTGGATTTCTTCTTCTTCTCCCCCCCCACCAAGTTCATTAGTGGACTGGACTACTGGTCCCTTACATTTATTAATCAGTTTCGGAAAAAGGGCATTTCTCCGTCCTATGAGTAATGGCCAAGGGCACGAGTCAAACGGCAGACCAAACCTTAAAGTGGCGCCCCCTATAAGTTAAAGGAAGAAGTAAAGTCTGATAATCTTTAACATCACCATGTACACAGCGTATTTTTACAGTCTCACAGTCTCTAAGGCATTGTTCATTAAGACAGTCTCGTCTCACAATACAAAGGTCACTTCCGAATCTAACAATGCTGAGATTTCTGTGTCCCAATTTCACGGGATCAACAAGCCATCTTTTCCATCCGGATATGTAATAGTTGAGCAACAAATCTCGCCAGTCCAATCCCATTGAATGAGCTGGAGACAAGCGACAATCTCTTGCCAAATGGCGAGCTGATCACATCGGAAACATCTACGGTCGGCTCCGTTTCGAAATATCCTCTGCGGCGTCCACGTCGGCGTGCTCTGTAGCCTCCACGGTCTTGTCGACCGCTGTTGCCGCTGTCTCCCCAGAAACAGGCGTCCCATCTACGACTGGATTTCCGGGTCCTACCTGACCCCATTAGATTTTCAGGTCCTGCAGCTTGTCGATCGGCGGCGAGAATGTCCTGGACGTTCGTTCACAGGTTGCGAAGCAGCACGAAATCCACCGCTCTTTCTCCAAGTGGACTGTGAACCCTCTAATCGTCTGGACATAATCGTTAATGATTTAATATCATGGCGTAGAAATTCATCTCGAAGAACTTCAGGTATGCCGGCCAGTAATATATTCACGACAACTGTTTCCATTACGTCTCCTTCAAACCAACAGTGCACTTTATGTATCAAATCTTGAATTTGCGCGGATTGGGTCATCCATGTTTAGTTTCCAGTCTTTAAGTGCAAATGTTTTAGACTTCTGAAATAAGTCTTGGCGGCATCCATCTGTGCAACCACTCCTGGTACCACTTGTCACGCTTGGGTCACAGATTTGCACAGAGACACAGAAGGTCGTAGAAAAAGAAGGATTTTTATTCAGACACCGCAAACACATGAGCTTAAACGTGCTCCATGACAAGTCAGATATAACAGTTCCGCTAGGAGCAGAGAGAGATAAAAGCAAACAATCAATTCCCAAACTGACAGGCGCTGCAAGGCTTATAAGTCGGCGGAGTACCGCGAGGCTTGTATTACGCGTTATAGTGCAAGGATAAGGAGCAATGTGTAGTCAGTGTTTCAGGGTTTGTGGTTTTCCCAGGGCGTCTGTCTCTATTTGGGGTGCGATCAGCCCTCCAGCTCACATATATATATATGTATATATATATATATATATATATATATATATATTGTCACGCATGCGTGAGTAGGAGGCCGCGGACGGACCTTGCACCGCTTCGAAAGACGTTCGCCAGTAGGGAGTGGTGGGGTACTAACCTTTCTCCTTTGTCTTCCAGGAAAAAAGACGCTCCGCCATTGTAACCTTCCCGCAGTACGTCCACATCCGCCCTTCCTCCGCCATCTTCCTTGACGTCAGCAGTCCCATCCTCCCTCACGGTTCCTTCCCAGCATTCCTCCACTTCCGGCTCCTCCCCTATAAAATGGCCGGCGACGCCTCTGAACGGCGTCGCGCATATGAACTGTTTTGTTTATATCTTTGACTTCGATGGTTGCTTTGGGGGCCACGGGTAGAGGGCTTGGAAGCCCAACCCTGTAGGGACCCGTGGTCACCGCCAGGGGGAGCCCCAATGCCTTGGGGACCCTGGACCTCAGCACTTCCGCCACACCAGGAAGTGCTGGGTGGAAGAAGAAGAGGGACACCCGGAGAACTTCCGGGAGAGCAGCCGGCATTTCCGCCACACTGGGGCTTGTCCAGGGAGGAATGCCGGGACACACCTGGAGCTCGTCCGGGATGATATAAAAGGGTCCGTCTCCCTTCATTCGAGGCTGGAGTCGGGTGGAAGCAGGACAAAGCAGGAGAGAGTGTGGAGGCAGCCCGAAGAGGAAGGCATTGTGTGGCCAGGACTGTGTTGGGGTTTGTGTGTGTGCACTTGACTTTATTGTAAATAGTGTTGTAAATAAACGTGTGGTGGTGGATTACAACATGTCTGCCTGTCTGTGTCCGGGCCGCGTCCACAATATATATTTATATACTGTGCCCTCCATAATGTGTGGGTCAAAGACACATTTCTCCTTGAATTCCCCCTCTGCTCCACAGTTTAAACCATTGAGATGTGATTGAAGAGCACATTGTAGACTTTCATTTAAGTGGATTTGCAGACATTTCGGTCACAAAATGCTTTTTCTACACAGTCCCCCCATTTCAGGGCACCATTATGTTTGGCGTCACAGGCAGTGCCAATGCTAGGTTATTTTGCGCCCTGGGCCAAGCTTATTAGCGCGCCAATGTACTGTTTGGTAGCTAATCTGTGCGGCTGGGTTACCCTCCACCCTTTATAATTTGCACCCTAGGCCAGAGGTAGGCAAAGTCGATCCTGGAGAGCCACAGTGGCTGCAGGTTTTTGTTCCAACCCAGTTTTTTAATGAGAAGTCAATTATTGCTGATGAAGCACTTGCTGCTCAAGTGACATTTTCTGCTTCATTATAGTGGTCTCTCTTGTTAAGGTTCCCCACCCTTAATTGCTTATTTCAGTCTTAAACAGCTGCATTCACTGTTTTAATGGCTTCTTATTAGCAATAATTATTAGCCTAGAACAGATTAATCTAAAACATTTTACTCTTAAGTGTTTGATTAAACCAAATAGTGCATGATGAATCCATACAGGTGTATATGGAAATAAGTTAGATGGAGAACTGCTGGCTCCATTGTCATTTGCATCTTATTGCTAATAAAAAGTCATTAAAACTGCTGAATGCAGCTGTTTAAGACTAAAATAAGCAATTAAGGGTGGGGAACCTTAACATGCAAAACCACTAAAATGAAGCAGAAAAATGTCACTTGAGCAATAAGTGCTTCATTAGCAACAATTGACTTCTCATTAAGAAACTGGGTTGGAACAAAAACCTGCAGCCACTGTGGCTCTCCAGGATCGCCTTTGCCTACCTCTGCCCTAGGCCAATGCCTAATTTGCCGTAATGGTGGCGCCGGCCCTCGACACAGGGGTTTGTGATTCCTCAGGTGGGTTTCGTGGCTTCATAAGAGACCTTGGCTTGCTTCTACCCTTTGGAGTCTGCCATTGTTCAACATGGGGGTAAGAGCAGCGCCAATGAAAGTCAAAGAAGCCATAATGAGGGTGATAAACAAGTAATCCCTCGCTATATCGCGCTTCAACTTTTGCGGCTTCACTCCATCGCGGATTTTAAATGTAAGCATATCTAAATATATATATTGCAGATTTTTCGCAGGTTTGCGGATTTCTGCGGACAACAGGTCTTTTCGTTTCTGGTACCTGCTTCCTCAGTTGGTTTGCCAGTTGATTTCATACAAGGGACGTTATTGGCGGATGGCTGAGAAGCTACCCAATCAGAGCATGCGGTTAAGTTCCTGGGTGCTGATTGGCTCAGCGACGGACAGGAGCATTCGATTCCACTTTGCGTTAGCCGGCATCTCGTCTCGCTCATTCAGCGTCAACGTGTTTCGCTGTGTAAAGAGTTAACATTTTGATGGCGTCAATGAGCTGCTCGATGCCTACCCTGAGCGACGATGACCGAGGAAGATAAGGAACAAGAGGACCCAGCACAGGAAGACGACGCCGGCCTAACTCTCGAGCGTCTCGCAACTACGAATAGCATAAGATCTCCAGACATCGGTTGAAGAATGGGACCTGCAAAAGATTCGTTCTTTGCAATTTAAAAATGCTCCTGACGGCGCCACGGAAGTGTATAAAAACCTCGTTACACAAATGAAAAAGCAGCGCCATCACGATGTTTCCCATCCGCAAAACACCGCAGAGTACGCCTTCAGTGGAAGAAGAAAGTCCAGACGACGACGGCGGTGCTACACAGTCGCTTGAAGCGGCTCCTTTAATAGAGCTGTAATGCTCTCCTCTGTTGTGCAGTAACATTTATCTCATCGTTATCGGACAAGTCGTCGTGTCATTGTTAGTGAGTACCCAAAACTAATTTTCTATGTACGTACGTTTAGTGTAACTGTATACTGTACACATTTTATACAATTTTTCTTGCATGGTACGTATTTATTGCTAGTGGCCTGTCTATCGTGATGGCTGATATATGATATACAATACGTATATTTGTGCGTAGTATATAAACAGTGCGTTCACATACATCATTTTAACGAATCTTACCTAATATCTAAATTAATATAAAAGGATTATGCTGTATAACTGTGAGGGAAATGTTTATAAGACTGTGGGAGAGTGTATAAGGGCTTAAAATATATAAAAATAACCATATAAACATATGGCTTTCACTTCACGGATGTTCACCTTTCGCTATCGAGGAGGGAATCACAGTCAAAGCATTGGAGAGTTACCTAAGGAAACACACACACACACACACACACATCAGGGGCTTATTTAGAATCACCAAGCCTCCTCAGCTGCATGTCTTTCGACTGCGGGGGTGACCGGAGCACATGGAGGAAGCCCGTTGCGGATACAGGGAGAACACGTAAGTTTCACACAGGATGGTCCCGGGATGTGAACGCTGGTTCTCTTACTTCAAGGCAGCAGCTCTACCACTGTGCCACCATACCGCCAATCCCATTTCCAGTTGATCGATCGTAGACTGAATTATCATTAATTGACTTTTTCATTCCTAACCTACAGAAAAGCCAAGCAAAGTGACCCCTTTTATTGGCGAACTAAAAAGATTACAATATGCAAGCTTTCGAGGCAACTCGGGCCCCTTCTTCAGGCAGCCCACCACAGGGCCCACACCCGCACACAGGGACACAAGAAGTGGTCAGTTTGACAGATAGTTGTCACTTAATGAGAGGACAGTCACAGAGGAATGCTGCTGCTGCTGCTGCTCGGGTTTCAGCGGAGTTGCTATGGCGCTGAGCCCGCGGCCATCTGCCTGCTAGTTTTACACGGCGCTGCCAGCGCCTAGCGACACACACAATGCGGTATTGAAGGCATCAGCGCGACGTTAACTGGGCGCTCCGGTGTCACCAGGGCGCCTTTCTCGGGATTCTTCAATGGCGAGCGCACCAGCAGGTAAGATGGAACTTTGTGTTGCGCTGTGGTGGAGTGAAGGATTGAAAGAATTGGATTTAGAAAGTCGCTTTGTTTGAAACCGGTGATGACAGAAGCAGCCATGGTGCATAAAAACGTTAAGTCTGCTGCACGCCAGACTGGGGACGTTAACGATGAACGAGACACTCTGTGCACAAACGAAATGCAATGAACCCCGTGATCATGTGATTTTAAAGTGGTCCTTAGTCTCTAATACTGTCTGCCAATGGGGGGGGGGAGTAACGTGTGTGAAGGAGCCCAAGCGCCACTGGCCAGTGACAAATGGGGACCGCAGGAGGAAGACGCGAGGAAGATCGAGGAGACCCAAGTGATGAGGGGATCGCTTTGACTGAAGAAAGACAAAATAAAAAAACAATCTGTTATACTGAACCGTTCATACACATAATACCCACATCGATCATATCGTGACGCTCGTACCTGTCAGACCGATCTGTTTATCATAGTGGCTTTCCTATCCATCTTATAAAGTTTTGTTGTAATAAATACATTTTATTTACTCAGCATTGGATAAAACACGCACACAACACTCCTTTTAAAATCCCCCGGCACTCCCACCATCACTATCGAAATAAACACAATTGCCACCATAACAGACTGCATTCCAGCGTAGAGCATATACATGTGTTTTATATAGCGCCTTTCATGTCTATCTGTCTATGTCCATATGTATGTAAACTTCAAGTTTAGTTGGACAACTGCAGGTCACAGCTGAAGTGATTGTTAGGGGCTAAATAGGGCTTAGGTATGTATAGTAAGTGCCATCTAGAGACTACCTACAGTATCTGTCTCTCTAACTATTGAACACGTTGAAGATTTGTATTTGTTCATTATTTGACTGTAAACAGACTTAAAAATAAAATAAAAAGCTATTATGCTGTGCCTCTATCTATCTATCTATCTATCTATCTATCTATCTATCTATCTATCTATCTATCTATCTATCTATCTATCCAGTATATAGTGCCTTTACATCTATCTCTATCTATCTATCTATCTATCTATCTATCTATCTATCTATCTATCTATCTGTCTGTCTGTCTGTCTGTCTGTCTGTCAATAAACCTCATGGGGACTGCTGCTCTTCAAAGTTTTCATTGAAAGTCGACTGAAACTCGAATTTATGTACCACAAGCTAATAAACAATTTAGAAATGTTCAGTGAAATATGGGGGACAGGACTGGTACTGTGTGCTGCGGAGGGGGGCAAACTGGTGCTCATCTGGGAATGAAAAGTATTGGTGGGCATCAACAACATGTTCTTATTAATGTGGAGTTGAAGGAGTGTAAAGGGGGAGTAGTGGGGGTCTGATGTATGGCTCTCTTGCTTATTCTGAAATTTGGCTTTTTGTCATTTGACTGTGTATATTGTTCTAGTGATATTTTCTCTTATGTTCACAATAAAGGTTATTTTAAAAATAAATAAAATATCTATCTATCTATTGTATAGTGCCTTTCACATATCTATCTGTTGTATAGTGCCTTTCACTCTATCTATCTGTTGTATAGTGCCTTTCACTCTATCTATCTATCAGAACTTTTGACACAAAACAGGAACCTAATAAACCTGTCAGATCCATTTTTAAATTCAAATTTACATCTACTCACTTAGCAGACGCCTTTACCCAAAGCAACTTACCAATGAGGTCCGCATAATCAAGCAAAAATCAGTCTGGGGGACTGTTTGGGAACAAGTGTGACAGGGCAAGGTGACAACATTGATCACCACAAGTGAAGATCTCTGAACAAAATACAAGTGAGTTACAATTCCAAGGTTTTCAACAGTTAGAGAGTAATTCCCCAAACAAGGGGGTCTTCAAACACTTCTTAAACCCACTGAAGAGTCAGAGTTTCAAATGGTGGTGGGCAGCCAGGAGCTCTGCATGAAGAGAGTCTGGACTGGCACTGAGGTGGCATCTCTAATTTCTGTTTTCTGTTTTTTTTTTTTCCACAGCTTTCTACTCCAGTGCCTCTCCGACTGCAAGGTAAATGAAGTGTGCCGTCGTTATTGTGACCCCACGTTCTGTAAAAGCAAACATCAACAGTACGGGCCTTCTGTTTGCAGACTGAATGTTCAATTTTTATTCAGTTCAAGTGAGGATCTAAGAGTGCCTCTGTGTGAGAGAGCGAGAGAGACAAGGAATACGTACAGCACCAGTGCCCTCTGCTGGCTGATTCCTGTATTACATCGAATGTTGTCTGAAAAGACTCCATCTTCCAAGCATATGATGGTGTATGTCTGCAGTCCGGAGCCTCCACTCTGTAGGTCCAATTAGGTGGATTGACACCTGGGTGGTCTAAGTAGGTAGAGTCAACTCCAATGGGCACCAATATAGTCTAGCTGTAGACCACCAGAGCTCCACCCTGGGTACACCATGGTCAAGATTAGGGGGAGGGTTATATGAGTTTAATAATGGCAAGAACTGTTGTGTAAGGTAACTAAACCTACTTGGGGCTCCAGGGTGGAGGCTCCGGACCCCAAACATACCAAAGTCTACCAAATGGCATATAATATTGACATATGCATTGTATTTGTCATTCTAACCAATGGCGCATCAAAAGCATTAACACTGCTTTTACAAATCTCGGGTAGAATCGACTCCAGTGAACACCAATAAAGTCTAGCTGTAGACCTCCAGAGCTCCATCCAGTTACACTACGGTTATGATTAGGGTTGTGGGAGGCGCATCTGACTCAAATAATGGCAAATACTGTTGTGTAAGTTAACTCCACGTACTTGGAGCTCCGGAGTGGAGGCTCCGGATTTCAAAGATAGCAGACTCTACCAAATGGCATATAATATTGACATATGCATTGTATTTGTCATTCCAACAGATGGCACATCACAAACATTTGTAGTAATGAAATGTGTTGGATTTGTTATTCCAAGAGATGACACTCAAATAATGCCAAGTACTGTTGTGTAAGTTAGCTCCACTTACTTGGAGCTCATGGATGGAGGCTTTGGACTGCCAAGTTACTAGACTCTACCAAATAGTACGTAGTATTTACATAAGCATTGCATTTGTCATTCCTACAGCTAGATGGTGCATCACAGACATTTGTAGTTAAAGAATTCATTGCATGTGTCATTCTAACAGACGGTGCATCACAATCATGTATACCACTAAAATTGATTGGATTTTTCATTCCAACAAATGGCACTCAAATAATGCCAAGTATTGTTGTGTAAATTGGCTCCTCTCACTTGGAGGTCCTGGATGGAGGCTTTGGACTGCAAAGGTGACAGACTTGACCAAAGGGCATATAGTATTGGCATAAGCGTTGCATCCTAAATTGACCCTGGTGTGTGCTTGGTGTGTGTGTGTGTGTGTGTGTGCCCTGCGGTGGGCTGGCACTCTGCCCAGGGTTTTTTACCTGTCTTGCGCCCTGTGTTGGCTGGGAATGGCTCCAGCAGACCCCCGTGACCCTGTGGTTAGGATATAGCGGGTTGCATAATGGATGGTTGGATAATGGATGGTTGGATAAGCGTTGCATTTGTCACTCTAACATAATGGTGCATCACAAACTTGCATACCACTAAAATGCATTGGATTTTTCATTTCAACAGATGGCACTCAAATAATGCCAAGTACTGTTGTGTAAATGGGCTCCTCTCACTTGGAGGTCCTGAATGGAGGCTTTGGACTGCAAAGGTACCAGACTCTACCAAATGGCATATAGTACTGACATATGTGTTACATTTGTCATTCCAACAGATGGGGAATCACAAACATTTGTGCCACTAAAATGCCTTGGATTTCTCATTCCAACAGATGGCACTCAAATAATGGCAAGGACTGTCATGTAAGTTAACTCCACCTACTTGGAGCTCCGGAGTGGAGGCTCTGAACTGCAAAGATAGCAGACTCTACCAAATGGCATATAATATTGACATATGCATTGCATTTGTCATGCCAACAGATGGCACAGCACAAACATTTGTAGTAATAGAATGTGTTACATTTGTCATTCCAACAGTTGGTGAATTACAAACATCTGTAGCATTAAAACGTGTTGGATTTGTTTTTCCAAGAGTTGGCACTAAAATAATGACAAGTACTTTTATGTAAGTTAGCTCCACTTACTTGGAGCTCATGGATGGAGGCTTTGGACTGCCAAGTTACTAGACTCTACCAAATAGTACGTAGTATTTACATAAGCATTGCATTTGTCATTCCAACAGATGGTGCATCACAATCATGCATACCACTAAAATAGATTGGGTTTTTCATTCCAACAAATGGCACTCAAATAATGCCAAGTACTGTTGTGTAAATTGGTTCCTCTCACTTGGAGGTCCTGAATGGAGGCTTTGGACTGCAAAGGTACCAGACTCTACCAAATGGCATATAGTATTGGCATAAGCGTTGCATTTGTCATTCCAACCGATGGAGCATCACAAACATTTGTGCCACTAAAATGCCTTGGATTTCTCATTCCAACAGATGGCACTCAAATAATGGCAAGGACTGTCGTGTAAGTTAACTCCACCTACTTGGAGCTCCAGGGCGGAGTCTCCAGGCTGCAGAGATACCAGTCTCTCATCTCCAATGTAACTCCAAACAAAAGAATAGCAATAACATCAGCATTTAAATAAGTTTGGACAGAAAAATATGACTTCTGAGCCGAGCCACAGAAGCAGAAACACTTTGATTTTTTTTTGCTGTTGTTATCTTGATTTGTGGTGATGAACTTGAACGTGAAGTGACAATCATGTTTTTGGCTTTATACGCAGATTCATGGAACTGTCAAAGCACAGGAGTTGTGGGATGGCATGGATTTCAGGTCCTTGGTAAGTCTGTCATAGACGTCACTAGTAGTTTGGAAAATGCCAGCAAATCTGTGCTTATTTCCCATTTCCAGGTCATAAAGTAATTGGACAAGAAAGCGACCGGGACAAATGCCTACGGTACATTAAAGAATCTACAAGAAGTACCTGAAATTAAAGTCAGATCAATTCAGTTCAGCCCCTGGTTTCGTTGTAATGAACACGATTAAAATTGAATCTAAACAGGGTGCAGTTTGAAAAATGGAAGATTTTCCACTCCAGGACAACTATTAAAAGTTGAATGAGTCCGACAGACTTCAATTTGTACAGGAGAGCAAAACTACTAAAACAAATCATCTGGTGAGACAAGCAATGAACAGAAAAACAACAGTCAGATAAATTAAATATCAGATCAAGCAATTTGGAGTAGATGAAGAGAAATCTGAGCTCCCTCTAAAAATACAAACACAAAACACGATAAAAAAAGAGTCGTGTGACAGAAATGTCTGCAAATGTCCTTAAATGAAAATCGGCAATGTGCTCTGTAATCCTGATGTCCGAATTGTACGATTGGTAACTTTAAATTGTGGAGCAGAGGAGGGGGAAATCAAAGAAAAAAAAATGTGCCCGTGTCCCAAACATGAAGGAGCTAGTGAATCCCCTGAATCAGCCTGGTCGCTCTTCTCTGGACCTTCTCTAGTGCTGTTATGTCCTTTTTGTAGCCTGGAGACCAAAACTGCACACAGTACTCCAGATGAGGCCTCACCAGTGTGTTATAAAGCTGGAGCAGACCCTCTTGTGACTTGTACTCCACGCATCAAGGCGCTTAGGATTAATAAACTATCTATCTATCTATCTATCTATCTATCTATCTATCTATCTATCTATCTATCTATCTATCTATCTATCTATCTATCTATCTATCTAACCTGACAGTCTGTTAGCCTTCTTAATGGCTTCTGAACACTGTCTGACAGTTGATAGCTTGGAGTCCACTATGACTCCTAAATCCTTCTCATAAGGTGGACTCTCCGTTTTCTGACTGCCCATTGTGTAGTCAACACTCACATTTTTACTTGCTATGTGTAATACTTAAATTGTCCCTAGTGTGTTATTGGTGTGTGTGTGTGTGCGGTGGGCTGGCGCCCTGCCCTTAATGTGGAAAGCATACCAGTTACTATATACTGTAACTCCTAAGTCTCAAACCCCACTTAAGATCCCTGTGGGTCCAAGTGTCCCCCGGCCTTCATTATTGATCGATTTTCTTTTTCCTCTCTTAAATGCAGTAAGAGGCTGGAATGGGGAAACCAGGAGCCCATCTGGACGCTGTCACAGTACGCACTGAGAGCAAGGCCTTCCAAAAGAATCGAAATCCTCGCTCGGCCAAAGCCAAATCACCTCATGGAGTCTTTACAGCCCAGGTAATCTGCTGGATGCCTTTTCAGTTTTTCTACAATTGAAAAAAACATCTCTTGAGCCTCTTTGTGAGAGTGAGACCCAATAATACTCACGAAAGTCAGTCATTTTCTAACCCGCCATATCCTAACTACAGGGTCATGGGGGTCTGCTGGAGCCAATCCCAGCCAACACAGGGCGCAAGGCAGGAAACAAACCCTGGGCAGGGCACCGGCCCACCACAGGGCACACACACACCAAGCACACACTTGGGACAATTTAGGACCGCCAATGCACCTAACCTGCATGTCTTTGGAAGGAAACCCACGCAGACACGGGAAGAACATGCAGACTCCAATCAGGGAGGACCTGGGAAGTGAACCCAGGTCTCCTAACTGCGAGGCAGTAGCGCTACTACTGAGCCACCGTGCCACCCTACTAATGAAAGTGTGACATGAAAATGAGTGTCACTGCCTCCATCATCCTCTGGGATGTGCAGGTTGGGGCATCAGGCAACTCTAATAATAATTCTAATAATAATAATGCAGTGGGTAGCGCTGCTGCCTCGCAGTTAGGAGACCAGGTTCGCTTCCCAAGTTCTCCCTGCGTGGAGTTTGTGTGTCCTTCCCATGTCTGCAAGGGTTTCCTCCCACAGTCCAAAGATATGAAGGTTAGGTGCACTGGCGATTCTAAATTGTCCCTGGTGTGTGTGTGTGCCCTGCCCAGGGTTTGTTTCCTGCCTTGTGTCCTGTGTTAGCTGGGATTGGCTCCAGCAGACCCCCATGACCCTGTAGTTAGGATATAGCGGGTTGGATAATGAATGGATAAGAAGTTGTATGTATAAAGTGCCTTTCACAAACTCAAGGTCGCTTTACATATGGATGGGGGAAAAATAAAGATCACACAGAAGACAAATGTCCGTCGAACATGAAAGTCTTGAGTTGAGATTTAAACGTGGAGAAAGAGGAGCAAACTCGGAGAGACTTGAGGAAGAGGGGCCATAAGTGGCCAGGGTGGAGAGTCTGGTGCGTAGGACGGTAAGGAGATGACCGCTCTAGGACCTGAGAGAGTGTTGTCGAAATTGAACATCTAATTAAAGAAAGAAATGTCCCCAAACAGGACAAATTGTGTATCAGACAGGAGAAAAGCTGTTCATGGTATCTTTTAATGACTCCTCAGCAAAATACCTTGGAGGGAGCGTTCATCAAAAGCAGTCCGTTACAGCCTGGCCAGAATGGTCCGAGAAACAAAGGAGAGAGGTTCATTTTATAAAATGTTGAATTAATATACAGTGTCAATCAATGCGTACATTTCACTCTGATTGGTTCATTGGTTTACACCCAAATGATTTATAGAAAATAAAAGTCTTATCTATACTAATAAAAGGCAAAGCCCTCACTGACTCACTCACTCACTCATCACTAATTCTCCAACTTCCCGTGTAGGTAGAAGGCTGAAATTTGGCAGGCTCATTCCTTACAGCTTACTTACAAAAGTTAAACAGGCTTCATTTAGAAATTCTACGTGTATCAGTCATAACGATCGACAACGTCCGCCATGTTGAACTTTCTTATTTATGGCCCCATCTTCACGAAATTTGGTAGATGGCTTCCCTGCGCTAACCAAAACTGATGTACGTACTTATTTCAGTGGTATGACGCCACTGTCAGCCACCATATTGAACTTTCCAACGATCTTTCTTACCTATAGGCCCATCTTCAAGAAATTTCGTACGCGGGTTCCCAACGCTAACTGAATCCTACTTACGTACATATATACGTCCATAGCCTGCAGCTCGGTCACCGTGTGAGGCGGCATTGGGTGTCCCATCCCAACGCCTCCCACATTGTTGGCTGCCTGCCTATATAAGGCCGTCCGTCCCTCCGGTCGCCACGGGATTCACGTCTCCCTGCTGATAACTACAGACTTTTTATTTAATCCACGGTTTCTGCGCTGTTTTATTGTTCATTTATTACGATTATAGTTATTGTGTAGGTATTTTAGACTTACTTTACATTGTTCAGGTACACATTTCCTTTATCATTCCAACTGTACCCCCATTAACATGTCTATCGAGGTGATCACCATCGTTCAAAGAACTGTCACTTACCGAGTGGTTTCCATGCCCGGAGATGGCACCTACCTTTTCCATTCACTTTGTTACATATTGCACGGCCATATCAGGCTCACTCTTGATATCTGGAGGAACATTGTGTCTTATGTATTGAATGACTGGGACAGGTTCAAGGTGTGGACTGATGACGGTACAGGAGATAATTAGACTACACAGGAGCACTAGAAGAGTGAAATGCTTAAGCCCTTCACCTATTGATCTGCATGTGAGTTGATGGCTGCCGCTGAATTGTTCGGTTGTCGCTTTCAAGTGTACCAAAATGGCCAAATATTTTACACCTTTCGACAACCGCCAATGCCTCTTAAACATCTTAGATTGACAGGTGACGATTTGAGTAGTGGACACTTTGATGTTTATGAATGTTTAAACTCTCAAAAGCTGGATGTGAAGTTATCGATGAAACTGGTTGTGTGCTTACAACGCTTGACAGATGCCGAATGTCACTTCAACACAAGACCTACAAATACTGACGTAATTGAAACAAACCATGAAACTCAAACCGATTATGAGAGCAGCAATCCAAGCTGTGAGATTTGAGACAAGATTACTGTTCACATGGCCAACTGTACGTTACATGCTCAAGAGTAAGCTCAGCGCACAACTTGGTCATATTACAACTGGAGGGCCGAAATGACAATGTGGTATACAAAGAGATCCTTAACAAATAATTATTGGCATATTTTTCCCTCAGTTTAAAAAGGTTTACTTTTCTTCTTAATAAAAATTTTAAGGCAGTACTTTGCTGCTGTGAAGCGCGGGTATTTTGCTAGTATTATTATATTCTGGTTCTTCTTCTACCTTTGAGTTGTGCCGCCACCCTTGAAATTTCTGTGCATATAACAATTGTCCATTGTCGTTTATAGCACATCTGCTTAGTCATCTCTTAGTCATCTTTCAGCGCATTTTGTATATTACACCAAACCTTACATCTGGTACATATTTTTTTTTCTTGACCATCTCAGTATTTTTCCTAATATTCCTAATTATTCTTATATTTATATATACACTTTCATGAGTAGGGTGGCATCAGTGGCGCGGTGGGTAGCGCTTCTGCCTGGCAGTTAGCAGACCTGGGTTCGCTTCCCGGGTCCTCCCTGCATGTAGTTTGCATGTTCTCCCCGTGTCTGCGTGGGTTTCCTCCCACAGTCCAAAGACATGCAGTTTATGTGAATTGGCGATCCTAAATTATGCTTGGTGTGTGTGCCTTTCGGTGGGCTGGTGCCCTGCCCGGGGTTTGTTCCTACCTTGCACCCTGTGCTGGCTGGGATTGGCTCCAGCAGACCCCTGTGTTAGGATATAGTGGGTTGGACACTGACTGACAATTCTTATATTTCAATGTACATTTTATTGTTCACTTGACATTTTGTCTGGTTTCCTGGTGACCCTTAACAGGTTTCTGATATTAACCTTTTGCTAATTCTTGAAGATGAACTATGTTATCCTAACCTTATTTTTCCACACTCCCCACTTTGGGACTTGTTAAAGTCCCATTTAAACTGTAAGGACCAGTTTCCTACAATGCTATGTATCCTAAAATTATTCTTCCACAAGAGCGACAAGGAGTGTAAGGAGCTGAGTGAGGTAGAGAGGGGCAGAGGTTATGTGGGGCTTTGAAGAGGAGAAGCCGAATCTTGAATTTAATCCTTGATGGACCAGTGAAGCTGGGAGAGAACAGGGGAGACATAAGCAGAATGCTTTGTGTGGCTGCGGAGTTCTGAATCTACTGTAGCCTCTGTATAGATTTGGCAGGGAGGCCGATGAAGAGGGAATTACGGTAGGTTGACAGATGAGATTAGACAGGAGTCCCCGTGGACTGTGATGTTTGCTGATGACATTGTGATCTGTAGTGAGAGTAGGGAGCAGGTTGAGGAGACCCTGGAGAGGTGGAGATATGAGAGGAGAGGAATGAAGGTCAGTAGGACCACCAAGACAGAATACATGTGTGTGAATGAGAGGGAGGTTAGTGGAATGGTGAGGATGGAGGGAGTAGAGTTGGTGAAGGTGGATGAGTTTAAATACTTGGGATCAACAGTACAGAGTAATGGGGATTTTGGAAGAGAAGTGAAGAAGAGAGTGCAGGCAGAGTGGAGTGGGTGGAGAAGAGTGTCAGGAGTGATTTGTGACAGACGGGTATCAGCAAGAGTGAAAGGGAAGGTCTACAGGATGGTAGTGAGACCAGCTGTGTTATATGAGTTGGAGACGGTGGCACTGACCAGAAAGCAGGAGACAGAGCTGGAGGTGGAAGAGTTAAAGATGTTAAGATTTGCATTGGGTGTGACGAGGATGGACAGAATTAGAAATGAGGACATTAGAGGGTCAGCTCAAGTTGGACGGTTGGGAGATAAAGTCAGAGAGGAAAGATCGTGTTGGTTTGGACATGTGCAGAGGAGAGATGATGAGTATAATGAAAGAAGGGTGCTAAGCATAGAGCTGCCAGGGAAGAGGAAAAGAGGAAGGCATAAAAGAAGGTTTATGGATGTGGTGAGAGACGACATGCAGGTGTTGAGTGTGACAGAGCAAGATGAAGAGGACAGGAAGATATGGAAGAAGATGATCCGCTGTGGTAACCCTAATGAGAGCAGCCAAAATAAGATAGATAGATAGATAGATGGTTATCAGCAAGAGTGAAAGGGAAGGTCTACAGGGCAATACTGAGACCAGCTATGTTATATGGGTTGGAGACGGTGGCACTGACCAGAAAACAGGAGACAAAGCTAGAGGTGGTAGAGTTAAAGATGCTAAGGTTTGCATTGGGCGTGACGAGGATGGACAGGATTAGAAATGAGGACATTAGAGGGTCAGCTTAAGTTGGATGGTTGGGAGACAAAGTCAGAGAGGCGAGATTGCGTTGGTTTGGACATGTGCAGAGGAGAGATGAGGGGTATATTGGGAGAAGGATGTTAAGGATGGAGCTCCCAGGGAAGAGGAGAAGAGGAAGGCCTAAGAGAAGGTTTATGTATATGACAGAGCAAGATGCAGAGTTCAGAAAGATATGGAATAAGATGATTCGCTGTGGCGACCCCTAATGGGAGCAGCCAGAAGAAGAAGAAGAAACAATGAACCAGAGTCTGAGCCTCATTAAAGGACAAAAATGGACCGAGTTCAGCAATGTTACGAAGATGACAGAATGACATTTTGGGCAGAGACCTAATGTGTAGCTCAAAGTTAAGTGATGAGTCAAACAAAACACCAAGGAGCAGGTTTGACAAGCGTACCGTCAATAGAAACAGAGAAGGTGGACGCCTTAGACATTAGTAAATTTGGGCCTACTGGTAACACTTCAGTTTTATTGGCATTAAGTCTGAGAAAGTTATTTTCCATCCATAGTTTAAGATCAGTGATGCAGTCAGTGAGTGTGCTGGGAGGCGAGTCTCTAGGGGAGTCATGTGTACTAAGATATAACTGTATATCGTCATCATAGCAGTGGAAGATAAGACCATGTCTGCGAATAATCTGACCGAAAGAGAGGATATAAAGTAGAAAGAGTGACAGCCCAAGGACTGAACCCTGAAGGACACCACGTGACACAGGTGAGGTGAAGGATTTATATCGGCCGAGTAGGACAAGCTGTTGCTTATTAGAGAGATATGATGTGAACCATTGAAGGGCTAAGCCAGAGATCCCTACAGCGGAGAGACGTGAGAGGAGGATTTCATGATTAACGGGGTCAAATGGCGCACTTAAGTCAAGAAGGAGGAGATCATTAAGTGAACTGCAATCTGCAGACCAGAGAAGATCAGTAACTACATGGATAGGAGCCACCTCAGTGCTGTGAAGTGTACGAAAGAAGACTGAAAAGGCTCACAGAGTGTATTGTCTAGAAGAAAAGCATGGAGTGGTGTAGCAACCACGCGTTCCATCATCTCAGCTAAAAAAGGGAGATTAGAGAAAAGCCTGTAAATGGAGACAGAAGAAGGATCCAGGTTAGGTTTTTTAAGGATTGGGGTAACCGCAGCAGTTTTGAGGGCAGTAGGGACAGAACCTGAAATGAAACAGGCAGTTCTCAATAAGGCAACAGGAGTACTAATTATGGATGAGCAGAGAAGTGGGGGACAGGATTAGGCAGACAGGAGGAGGAATTAGACTTATTAATAAGTTCAGAGATGGCAAGAGAGTCAACAGGCGAGAAACAAGCGAGTCTTGATGATGGAGATTGCAACTGCGGGAAAACAGGGGAAACTGTGATAGGTTTGATCAGTTTTGGTATTAAAGAAATGTTAGAAAGTCTGACGCTGTTCAGCTGTTTTGGGGTCATGCTAGGGGAGGAGTTTATTAACAGTTTATTTATTAACAGTTCTAAAAAGCGTTCTAGGTCTATAGTCTTAGTACCATTTATGGTAGAGGAATAATAGTTGGAGCGAGCTGTGTTACGGATCTTGCCTTTGCTAACGATTCTGTGATCTGAATGGAGGCTCTGATCAGGGTGCTCGAGAGACTCGGCGAGGAGTCTGAGGGTCTGGGCTTGTAAGTGTCCTGATAAAAACCAACATCCAGGCCTTTAATGGCCTCTTGGGCACGGCCATCAGCAGTGTGTCTGTCTGCGGAGAGAGCGTCGACCTCGTCGAGAGGTTTACTTACCTCGGCAGTGACATTCATGTCTCTGGTGACTCTTGCTGTGAAGTCAGTAGACGGATTGGGAGAACATGGGGCGTCATGAGGTTTCTGGAAAGAGGTGTGTGGTGGTCCTGATATGTCCGCAAAAGGATGAAGGTCCAAGTCTTTAGAGTCCTGCCGCTTCCTATATGGTTGCGAGACATGGACACTATCCAGTGACTTGAGACAAAGACTGGACTCCATTGGTTCGGTGTCTCTCCGGGAAATCGTTGGGTACAGTTGGTTTGACTTTGTGTTGCTCATGGAGTCCCGAATGAGGCACATGACCTGCATTGTGGGGGAGTGTCAGTTACGGCACTACAGCCATGTGGCGCGTTTTCCCCCCGAGGGTGATCCGGCTTGTAAGATCCTCATTGTCGGGGACCCAACTGGCTGGACCAGGCCAAGGGGTCACCCACGTAACACCAGGCTGTGGCAGATGGAGGGTCATTTCTGAAGGGTAGGACTGGACTGCATGTTTGCCTTGGGGGTTGCCAACTAGGATCCCGAGTTGTTTCGCCATGTAGTGGGTGCGGCAGCACACTGTGCCAGTGCAGGCTCCTCAACTTGACTTGACTTGAGTCGTGTTAAGGGCATCCCTATATTTAAGTATGTGCTCAGTGTAAAGCTGAGAATGAACGAATAATGAACCATAATCTAAACTAATTATTAGTATATCAAATACTAGGTATGAGATAAAATAAATTGCAATAATGTATATGCTAACTGAAATGTAGCAGTATCGGAACAGAAAAGGCAGCTTTGAGCTGCAACGTTGTGCACGGACAACTAAAACAACTTGATGACGTAATACGGTATTATCATATAGGACGATATACAGTAAATTGCAGTACCGGAAAGATAATGTTTAATAGTTTACAAAATTAATTTTAACTAGCCAACCTGCGGCGTATAATCAGGCCATTTTTTTAATGATTTTTAAGCACAGGGAGAAAATGAACATTTGAAAAATCGGTAATGTAATAAATCAGCAAGAAAAGCAACATTGTAGCAATGCACGGAATGAACCACCACACAATGGTCCGTGACTGAAAACTGGCGGACCGCCATCGCTCATGTGCCCACCTCCAACTCGTCACTCGAGTCGTTGTCGTCTTTGCACAGTCCACATGCACCTGTGACTCACGTAGACTTTCCGCGTTCCTGCAGGAGTATCTAAGAAGACGCATGTTTGTCGCGGATGTAAATTGCTGTATGTAGCGTGTAAAACAGTTTGCTATGGTGCACGCGGTCGTGCGTCGTAACCGAAAACTCGTTTTTTAAAGACTGCTTACTTCATTGTGTTTTAACCTCAGTTGTAAAGGATTGTTTTAAGGATCCCATGGGATACCCCTCGCAAACTGTTTTACACTCTGCATATGGCGATTCACCTCCGGCGTGGCTTCTTCCTGCGTGCGCCATAGGTGTCTCTTATTTGTCAGAGGCTTAGTGAATCCACGCCGCTTTCCATGGGTGGGATGTCAAACGGTAACCAGTACAACAACAACAACATTTATTTATATAGCACATTTTCATACAAAAAAATGTAGCTCAAAGTGCTTTACAAAATGAAGAATAGAAAAATAGAAGACACAATAAAAGATAAACATAAGTCAACATTAATTAACATAGAATAAGTAAGGTCCGATGGCCAGGGTGGACAGAAAAAACAAAAAAAAAAACTCCAAAGGCTGGAGAAAAAAATAAAATCTGTAGGGATTCCAGACCACGAGACCGCCCAGTCACCTCTGGGCAATAAGTACATAAAATTTACTTCATGAAATGGCCGGCCCAAAGACCAGACCAGAGTCCGCAGCCCACCGGGCATTGCCCAAATGCCCAGTCCGCCCCTGCATTACATTTATGATATTCCAACTCTCTGCACATTTAGAATCCTTGGATTTATACTTGATATCACTTTCATGATGAAATGCATTAAAGCATATATGTTACATTTTACAGATAAGTCGTTAACTTCATTTAAATAATGAATACTCTTAATAATTACACACAGTGGCACTGCGGTTGCGCTTCTGCCTCTCAAGGATTCACGTCCTTTGTGTTCCCCTGCCTGGAGTTCTCATGTTTCCCTGGTGGGTTTCCACAGCGTGGTCCGGTTTCCATCCAAAGACATGAAGGTTTGGGGATTTGCCGACGTTAAAATGACGCCAGTGTGTGTATGTGAGTGCTTGTATTCACTTGGCGATGAGCTTAACGCCCAGTCCAGGGATTGTTTCGCCTCGCGCCCGATGTTTGCTGGAATGATGGGCGTAGTCATTAAACATCTTTTTCAGGGATCTTAGGGCGAGGTGTCCTCGGAATTTAATGGCTGTTTCAGGCAATTCACAACACAACGAGGCCGAACGTTGTTTTTCTCACCGTGATGATAGCCGACACTGCGCTGTCTTCCTGATTTACGTAAAGTACGCACGCAGGCATAAACAGTACACCGCTAGCGTAGCAGTAGCGTCCGCTGGAGCACACGTCACGTGTTGTGAAATATAAAAACTTTAAACACCGTAAAAAAAAAAAAAAAAGCACCTCACACTGTTGCCATGTGCTGCTGAGGTGTCACCCGCCACACTTGGGTCCCAATCCAGGTGGTTTGTCGTGTGGTGGGTGCGACAAGACGCTCTGAGCGCATGCTCCCATCCCAACCTAGCGTTAATAAAACCACTCTTGTCAAATGTGAAGTCTCTTGACCACAAGAGGGCAGCGCTGATTACTTCATTACAACATGTTATTAAACAAATGAGTCCGAAGAGCAACACATCCCAACTGATTAAACCCTCGGCCAGGAGCTATTTATACTTCTTTGTAATGACCGTTTTAACAGACATTTTATCGCAGGCCTGTGGCATATGACTTAAACTGTACTTAAGTGCAGGAGGCTCATTCTCTAAAAATGCCTTTGGCAGCCGCAGAGACAAGGTCAACATGAGGATGATAAGCACAATATCTTTGTCTGCAGTACAGTGGAAATCTGGCATTGCTTTACCCTGGACTTTTCATCAGAAAGTGGCTGACTGACTCACCGTGTGACCCCGAGGAAATCACTTGACATGCCTGTAAAAATTTCCTGTGAACTGTTTTAATGTTTCCTGGTGACAGAAGTCACTCTGGAAAAGAGAGAGAGAGAGGGGTTGGGAGCACTGATGACAGTCACACCCACCACCTCAGGACCCGAGTGCAGCCGTGCAACGGGTGACGCTTCAGCACCAAACTCGTTCGAATGGAATGGAACAGTGTGAGGCTTTTTCACAGTGGCTGGAGTGCCAATCCTGCCACCAACTCCCAAGTTTTCCCTGTAAATATACTGTATATATATATCATGGATATCATGGCTGGGATCCCCTCGAGTTAAGTTACAACTTTAAATAATGTATTATAGATAGATAGATAGATAGATTTGAAAGACACTATATACGATAGATAGATAGATAGATAAGGCACTATAGAATAGATAGATAGATAGATTTGAAAGACACTATATACGATAGATAGATAGATAAGGCACTATAGAATAGATAGATAGATAGATAGATACTTTATTAATCCCAATGTATTATAGATAATATTAATAAAATAATAACAATAAGTAAAGTACAGTACAAATGAAAATTGGCAACCATACAACCTGATAAATGCTGATGCGGAGGTTC
The DNA here is from genome assembly GCF_016835505.1 of Polypterus senegalus. NCBI lineage: Eukaryota > Metazoa > Chordata > Cladistia > Polypteriformes > Polypteridae > Polypterus > Polypterus senegalus. The sequence goes on from NC_053160.1 coordinate 10,105,936, forward strand.
AGACTTGTTAGTTACTTTAAATGTTAAGTCATCATTTTCTAGCTTTCTTCAGGATTGTCCGCATGCCTGTCTCAAAATGGCTGCTGAGCTGTGCTTCTCAGTGTGGCCTTCTTTTCAGCCCATGGTGTGTGAGGTGCTCCTTCATCATGATGGTGTGAGAGAGAGAGAGTGGGAGGGACAAAGCAACTGAACTTATAGATTCTTTGTCTAAATCCTTACACCGATAGAGCGTCGCAATACAGAATGGTCTCTGATTCAAACCAATCCCAAACAGCCATACTTCAGACCGATGGGGGCACACAATACCTTTAAATTCACTTTAAATAAATCGAAAAAGATTTTTATTTTTTTTATAAAGATAGCAATCAGGCTTTCTCAGATGGAAATCCAATACAGAACTAACTCAAACATGGCCAACCTTACAGTCATATGGGATCCAGACAGGAAGGGGGCGGGGCAACGAGAGCCAGACAATGGAAGTGACGTCAGTGGTGGAATGGCTGTCAATCATCTGTTCTGCAGCGGGAACAAGAGAGAAGGCATTAGTGCACAGCGCCATCCCCTGCTTTGGTGGGTTAACTGCCATCAGCAGAAGCCCTGCAGCACGTGCGTGTCGGCTTCCAGCTTCTAATCCATTTATGTCACTCCACTCCTTCATTAACAGAGACTGTGCCGCTTTCTGTCTTTATAGGGAAAGTTTTATCTTCAGCTGTGGCCGCGAGTCCTCGATTGGAAGAATTCAACTGGCTGCCTTACACGGATCACCGAGCGAGAGGCTGGAGCAGTTAGCCAGGCCAAAAAGGCTCTCCATGGAATTTGAAGAAGCCAGGTAGCACTCCATTCACTGCTTTTCTCTTTCTCTTTAACTTAAAAATGTTTATTGTGATAGAATATGTCATTTTTATTAAATGTTACAGAATTTAATTCTGACATTTATTTTTCATTTAACTGTTTACTTTAGTGAGAAATCAAGCAAAATTACCCCTTTAATGGGCTAACTGAATAGACGGCGGTTCTCAACCTGTGGGGCGAAGTAACAAAAAAGGGGGGCGTGAAGATGTGAAAAAAAGAAAAGAATCGGAAATATGAAAAATACATCTATTGAACAAATAACACAAAGGGGCCTCTCCTCGCCGGCTACTTCGGTTCTCGTGAATCCAAAATTGAAATACTCTTCAGAATATTTTCTTGATTTAACCTTCGGAACGACGCTCTTCTCCACGCTTGTTGATGCTCGTTTGCGCCCAATTAAAAAAGTATCCATTGTGGTGAGCTTAAAAATGTTTGGTTTTTACAACGTATATTCGAGTTTCTATGAACACTATCGAGTACTTAAGTCAAACAACCAGACTGAAATATGGCCTCGGCGGGACGAAGTTCACATTTACAGTATACTAGCTGGTGGATCTCTAGTAAATTTGGCAAAGATTGAAACTTTCCGTGAAAGGTGCGAGAAATAAGAAGTGGTGGGCAGTGTTGCCATATGTGGCATAATTTCGGTATTCGTAGGGACATTTTAAACTGGTAGCGGTGTATCGGTAGCAAAAAATATAGGAATAAATTTTAATAGGGTTTCAAAAAAACGTTGGGGGGTTCGATTAAAACTAATATGAAAACTCAGGTCGCAAATACTTAAAGGTTGAGAAACGCTGGATTACAATGCGCAGGCTTTCTTGACAGAAGAAGGGGCCTGAGTTGCCTCAAAAGCCTGCATATTGTAATCTTTTTAGTTAGCCCATAAAAGGGGTCATTTTGCTTCACTTTGCATTGCATCCATAATGGCTAACACGGTACAACACCCTAGTACTGTTTACTTAATTAATTGTTTGATTTTTTTGGTCCGTTTTAGTGACCATTTTAGACACTCATCATTAGGAGTCTTCTAGCGAGGGTCTTTTTTCTTTTTTGTAAAAGACCAGGAGGAAAGCCGTAACCAGAGAAGCGCAATGCTCGAAATCCGGGAAACAAACCAATCTCTGATCAGAACAAGAACTGAACTCGAGAGTCAGAAACACAAGTCTTAAACCAGGAAAACAGAACAGAATTTTAACAAGGTACAGTGGTGTGAAAAACTATTTGCCCCCTTCCTGATTTCTTATTCTTTTGCATGTTTGTCACACAAAATGTTTCTGATCATCAAACACATTTAACCATTAGTCAAATATAACACAAGTAAACACAAAATGCAGTTTTTAAATGATGGTTTTTATTATTTAGGGAGAAAAAAAATCCATGGCCCTGTGTGAAAAAGTAATTGCCCCCTGAACCTAATAACTGCTTGGGCCACCCTTAGCAGCAATAACTGCAATCAAGCGTTTGCGATAACTTGCAATGAGTCTTTTCCAGCGCTCTGGAGGAATTTTGGCCCACTCATCTTTGCAGAATTGTTGTAATTCAGCTTTATTTGAGGGTTTTCTAGCATGAACCGCCTTTTTAAGGTCATGCCATAGCATCTCAATTGGATTCAGGTCAGGACTTTGACTAGGCCACTCCAAAGTCTTCATTTTGTTTTTCTTCAGCCATTCAGAGGTGGATTTGCTGGTGTGTTTTGGGTCATTGTCCTGTTGCAGCACCCAAGATCGCTTTAGCTTGAGTTGACGAACAGATGGCCGGACATTCTCCTTCAGGATTTTTTGGTAGACAGTAGAATTCATGGTTCCATCTATCACAGCAAGCCTTCCAGGTCCTGAAGCAGCAAAACAACCCCAGACCATCACACTACCACCACCATATTTTACTGTTGGTATGATGTTCTTTTCTGAAATGCTGTGTTCCTTTTACGCCAGATGTAACGGGACATTTGCCTTCCAAAAGTTCAACTTTTGTCTCATCAGTCCACAAGGTATTTTCCCAAAAGTCTTGGCAATCATTGAGATGTTTCTTAGCAAAATTGAGACGAGCCCTAATGTTCTTTTGCTTAACAGTGGTTTGCGTCTTGGAAATCTGCCATGCAGGCCGTTTTTGCCCAGTCTCTTTCTTATGGTGGAGTCGTGAACACTGACCTTAATTGAGGCAAGTGAGGCCTGCAGTTCTTTAGACGTTGTCCTGGGGTCTTTTGTGACCTCTCGGATGAGTCGTCTCTGCGCTCTTGGGGTAATTTTGGTCGGCCGGCCACTCCTGGGAAGGTTCACCACTGTTCCATGTTTTTGCCATTTGTGGATAATGGCTCTCACTGTGGTTCGCTGGAGTCCCAAAGCTTTAGAAATGGCTTTATAACCTTTACCAGACTGACAGATCTCAATTACTTCTGTTCTCATTTGTTCCTGAATTTCTTTGGATCTTGGCATGATGTCTAGCTTTTGAGGTGCTTTTGGTCTACTTCTCTGTGTCAGGCAGCTCCTATTTAAGTGATTTCTTGATTGAAACAGGTGTGGCAGTAATCAGGCCTGGGGGGGGCTACGGAAATTGAACTCAGGTGTGATACACCACAGTTAGGTTATTTTTTAACAAGGGGGCAATTACTTTTTCACACAGGGCCATGTAGGTTTCTCCCTAAATAATAAAAACCATCATTTAAAAACTGCATTTTGTGTTTACTTGTGTTATATTTGACTAATGGTTAAATGTGTTTGATGATCAGAAACATTTTGTGTGACAAACATGCAAAAGAATAAGAAATCAGGAAGGGGGCAAATAGTTTTTCACACCACTTTATATCCTGTCTTATGCTGACATTTATATAGTGTGGAAGGATGCCCCCAGACACAGACAGTCGGACTCAGAATGTCCCCAAACATTCGCTGTATTTTCTTTTCTGCGCACACAACACCAACACAGATCTCCTCAATAACCCAGTCCTTATCTTTCCGTCTTTCTGTTCTCTCTCTTCACCGCCTCCACTCCTCTCCTGCAAGCTCCGTCCTCTTCCACCCGACACCGGCTCCCCGAGTGGAGTGAGGCGGCCTCTTTTATACCTCACCCGGAAGTACTCCAGGTGTTCCTCAATCAAGTGCCGGATGTGGCGGAAGTCCTGCGTTGGAATCCGGCTCCTCTTCTGGTAACACTCCCGGGTGAGGCAGATGTGCTGCCGACCACGGCTCCGGAATTGTCCAGGCGTCCCCCTGGTGGTGGTCATGGACCCCAACAGGCTTGAACTTCAAAGCCACATGCCCGTGGCACCCGATGCATCCCTGGGTGGCTGTCCTTTCACGTCCCATGGAATGGCTTGCCCTTTTCTCGGTCCCCTGCTCTTCCAGGCCTCCCGACAGGGCACGATCACAATAGTCGCCGCAAACCGGGAGAGTTCTGGCCAAGGCATCTGTAGCTGCCGAAATAAGGTATGGTCAAGCACGGGTAAAACGCGTGTCTAAAGAAATCTCACAGCCCAAAAGTTCTTTTTGAAAATATTTAGTGAAAGTTAAAAGCAAATAATCCACACAAGAATAAAAGAAAAAATAGTTACACACGTAGAATAAAGGCAGAAAAATAGGAAAAATGTATCTTCTCTAAATTTAGCTTTTCTTGAGAAACTTTAGTTATTTCTGTACTTAAAAGTTCTTTACTTCTTCTTTTCTATTTAAAGATTCTTAAATTCTTTTATACTTAAAGATTCTTAGCTTCTTCTTCTGTAAGCTTTAAGCAAACGGCACAGCACGTGAATTAAGTGCTATTTTCTTACATATTTACTTCACACACTCAAAAGGCCCGTAAGCTGATTGGCACATAGATATGTGCCCAGGCACGGTTTAAAACCATACGCCTTCCATTCCTTACTCAAGGCAAAGCTGTCACTAACTGAAGATTATTGTTTTAGTCAAAACTGTTAGAAATGGCAGGAAAATCCCAACACAATTCTATTCAAAGGGGTTATAGGAACCTCCCATATTTTATGCATTATCATCTAGTAAAATATTCATGAATCTTATAGAACTGGGAAAATGGCTCTTACAGCATCCATCAACACTGTTGTCAGAATAAGGTGATATCCACAAAAAAAAAAAAAATGGCACTGGAATGGCCATTGACGAGTCCACCTCTGACCATCAGTGTCAGCTGTCCATAACCCAAGACCATGTAAGAAGACAACTGAAGAAGCTGCACACAGGAAAAGTCGTGAGACCAGATAGAGTCATTCCTTGAGTTCTTAAGGTCTGTGCTGACCAACTCTGTGGTGTCCTCTGTCACCTGTTCAGTTTGTCCCTAAAGCTCCAGAAGGTGCCACTGCTGTGGAAAACACCCTGCTTTGTTCCTGTTCCAAAGAAGGCAGGCGCCTCTTCGCCTACAGACCAGTGGCACTGACGTCTCACATCATGAAGACCTTGGAGAGGCTGGTCCTGGGACTATAGGAGTCCTCTTGTGGTAGACCACCTGGCCCCACTGCAGTTTGCCTATCGGACAATAGATTGGAGTGGAGGATGCGATTATCTCTCTTCTCCACAAGGCTTACTCTCACCTGGACAAAGCCGCTGTGAGGATGAGGCAGAGTGTGAGAATGGCGTGTGTCATATTTATAGTTTGAGGTGAAGAGAAAAGCAGACAGGCCTGGTCTTTGTGGTGCTCCAGCGTTGCTCAAAAGTCCTTGAGCCTCACAATCCGCTGTCTGTCTGACCGATAGTCTGTTATGCAGGACACCACAGGCTCTTCACCTGCATATCTCTGAGCTGACCCCTTAACAGCGAGGGCTGGATGGTGTTGAAGGAACAGTTCAGGACAGTTCAAGTTCAAGCTTGTTGTGGTGTGAAATTTTGCATGTAAGTTGATAAATATTTGGTATGTTTTTATTTGTAACTTAGATGAAGCGATGGATTATTAGTGTTACATTATTGATAAGAACAGCAATGGCTTGATGGTTTAAGAACCCCTTTCAGGCCCACTGCCAGAAATACTTGGGCCCCAGACAACTGGGTATGTGTGGGCACCTCTGCCTTCCCCCGGGTCCCCACATGCCAAGACCTTCAAATGCGTATACAAAATGATCGAAATGTAGTTTATCCGACAGCGACAATGCTGCATTTATGAATACAATACTTGATGAGTTAAGCCTTCCCGCACATCAAAGTTTGACTGCGAGAAGGAAAGTCAGTGCTAACGGAAGCTCGTAGCGGAATTGAAACAATACATTATTGAGATAGGCCTGTGTATTATCTAACGTGTAACGGTACAGTTATACCAATGCAATGAATAGGAGTAACATCTGAACATTTTAATATATACTAACGGTTAGGGTCATCTACATCAGTGGTTCCCAAAGTAGGGGTCGTGAGACATTCGCGAGATGATTTCCAAGAAATCAAATACTTTTTTAAAACTTTTTAGAAATGAATTAATTAAATTTTTTTGAAATAACATTTTATCCATAACTAACAAAAGATAAAAACTAGTAGTTAATAGTTACATTTAAAGAAAACATGCAAATTAAAAAGCCATCAGCCTTTCAAATTTCTTTCCGTTCGATCGGGACCCCTGAGGTGATTACGACAGTTTAACGACACATCAATGGCGTCAGTTGCAGCAGATCAATTTACAGCACCATGTTAAACATTCCGACATGTGCACGTAACGTGTAGGTAATTTTCATCGCTTTATGTTTTTATGTAGGATATTATTTTTGTTGAAATGAAACGTTGGTTAATATCGACCAATGGCAACGCAGATAGGCCAGCAGAGGAAAGCGGAGAAGCACCACCGTCAGAAAGCCCATCGTCCTCGGGTACGGAAAGACACCGGAGTGTGCATAAAGACGACATCCATAAACAGTCGGCTCAGCCTTTCTCCAAGAGTCGAAATTATTGAGAGGAATTTATCCAGTATGGATTCACATGCATCATCGTCAATAACGTACAGCATCCTCAATGTGTGGTGTGCACTGAGGTGCTTGCACATGAAAGCCTAGAGCCTGTAAAAATGCTACGACACTTGAAAACTAAGCTACTAAGCCAGTAGATTTTTTCCGGCATTTGTTGAAATTAAACAAATGAGTAAATTACTATTAAAAAAAATTATATGGTTGTTAGACCATTGTGTTCTTTTGTGTTGTCGTGCTCATGTTTGGATAGGCCTATTGGCGCATGTGCACCGTTGCGCGCAACATTTGTATATTTTAACCACTTCCGAGGATAGTGGGGTCACGAGTCACTGGCACGGTTATTTTGGGGGTCGTGAGCTGAAAAGTTTGGGATCCCCTGACCTACATGGTATACAATCAGTATGGCGCTGTATCAGACTTCAAAGTTTTCAAAAAATCCGGGTGATTCAGAATCTTTAGTGATATACACACAAAACCAACGCACACTCGTCACTGCTTTAAAACCAACAATAAACACCCAAGTGAATGAATTATCAAACTACGGAGACGGACTTCTGCTACACCATACACGTCAACATCCACGATAGTGCACAAGAATATCGCTGTTGTCTGAGACAGAACAGCGCCTGTGTGTGTGAAACTGAAGTGTTCAATTACAGCGGCGAAGTCAATCCATTATCCACGTATCCTGTACAACAAACGTACTACTCAACGTCAAGCTCAAGGACGTCGGCGTCGGCTCTCCTTTGTCTTTGAGAAGCGTACCGCTGCCGGCCCCCTTTGACAAGCGTGCTTCACACGACACGAGCACGATATCTACTTGCGTGGAGCGTTTGCGGCTATTAAAACACTCACTTGTATTGTTGTAAGCTAAATGATTTAACTTTTCTATTACATGTAACTTGAATAATTGTCCGACTCTATATCTATGCGCACAACATCAGCATAAAAAAAATCAAGCGTGAAGGGGCCCCCTTCCGTTAGGTTCCCGGACCAGAGTCCTGTTTGTCACACCCTGGCGGCGGGCCTGCCTCTTTCCCCTTTTAAGAAATGAGTCTGTGCCATTCTATGACGGGGCTGAGGTAAGAGCCTCAAACAGGTTTAGCAAATGTTTTTCTGCAGGACTCTCTCAATCAACCCCCACAGGAAAGCCAATCTGCCGAGCTGGCAAACATTAGCTGAGCAAATGGTTTTGAGGGCAGGTGCCCCATTGGCCTGAAGTATGGCTGTTTGGAATTGGCTTGTATCAGAAGCCTTTAAGTACCTTGACACCCTATTGGCTGTAAGGTTTGGACAGAGAATCTATAAATTTGCTTTCTTTACCCCTCCCTCTCTCTCTCACTAACTGATAAAGGAGCATCTCACAAACCATGAAATGAAAAGGACAACACAATGAAGAGCACAGCTCGGTGGCCATATTGGGACAGGCATGTGGCCTGCTCTGAAGAAAGCTGACTAAAAATGAGGACATAACTAGAGCCATTTTAAACCTTAAACCGCCACATACTTGGGGGTTAATGCACCCCTGGACACCATTATAAAAACATCATAAAAAGGTTTGGGACAGCCACCCGTATAATATCCCCGGCTGCAAAAGGTTTTTTAAATTGACAGCGATGTTCGCAATACTGAGTCCAAAACGGAACGGATTTCTTGATGGTAAGATGGCGGCTTTAAAGGCCTATATAGGAAGTGACGTCATCGAGGGGCCCAGACCCGGACGTGACGTCATTGAGGGGGGCCCACACCTGGAAGTGACGTCATCAAAGGGGCCAGACCCAGAAGTGACGTCATCGAGGGAGACGGAACCTGGCAGGATTTCTCGGGAATGGTCTGCAGGGAACTGAGAAAGACAGTTAGTTCACCCCTCCGCCCCCTGGTCGGATAAGGTATTACCATTACTTAAGCCCTTCAGCTGCCTCCTACACGCACGTGTGTGACAACACCAAATGCTTTTTTGCTGCACTTTTTAAGTAAACGTCACAATTCACAAAGAAAATGTGAAATTTTAATGGAACACGTATTTTTTTTTTCATTCAAATAGCATCACAATTACTGCAACACTGATCATTTTACACACTGCAAATGAACTGTAAAAAAGTATAAAATAAAAACTACTGCAACAATCAATTATTATATGTACAAGATGCAACTGATGCCATTGATGAAATTCAGTAAAACTGCGCTTGAACTGGCTGCACACAAACACACAGAGGCCAGTGCAGACACTTGCAGGCTATTCTAGTATAGTGGCTGAATCCCAGGGACAGTGAGGCTGCAGTTCTGCCGGGGCTGGCAGTGGTCATGAGCTGGCTGCTCAACGAATGTACGGCATGGACAGATCTGCTCCGGCGTGCTAGCAAATTGCATTGGGAACCGACTATAGCTGGTTCCGGAGGTTTAAGGGTTAAGTAACTAAAAAGTGCCACCTGAAACTACACATCAGCATTTATCAGGTTGTGTGGTTGCCAATATTTAAATGTACTTTGCTTATTGTTATTATTTACGGATATCATCCATAATGCATTATTTAAAGTGTAACTTAACTCCTGCTTGTCTTTTACTACACCTAATTGCCTGAGGTTATAAATGTAGAAAGGATGGTGGGGAGAAGTTTTATGGTACAATACCTTTTAAACAGTGGTAAGTCTGTGAGATCTGAGGCATTCTAGCAAGGGCTATGTATTAATAATGCAAAAGGGGAAAGCAGATTAATATATTACTCTACCAAGACAAAGCAATACTATAGGATAGCAGTTCACTCTTGTTGACAACGAGAGCACCAGCATATTTAATGACTTACTCGGGATCACCCAGAGAAGGGATCATCAGTCATGGTTCGGGAGGGCCGACATATCTGCAGGGTATCATTCCCACCAGTTTCCAAATTAGAAGACAGTCTTTGCTGATAACGAAACTTGTTATGGCTGGCTATGTAGAGTTAATCTATTTTGTTTGATGCCTACTTAACTTACTATTGATGTCCTCTACATTAAAAAAAAAGATGACTGTCTCACCTTGAGTTAGTATAAAGGCAAGACTGATAAAGTAACCGATTGATACTGCAGGTATGTCCACTGTGACGTAACTTGACTTTGTGCACTTTGATTGCAGACCTTCTTATGTCCACGGATGCGGATGTAGCACACCCATAAACCAAGTCAATCGAGAGACACTCACCTGTCACCCTTCAGCACGTGTGCAGTCTCTCGCCTACCCGAAGAAAATTCACCCAGACTACAGGATTGATCGTGAGGTAATAATAAAAAATAATAATCAGTTGCATTTTATAGAGCGCCTTTCACAAACCCTAGTATGCTTTACATATAGATAGGGAGGAAAAAAAATGAGATCAAATAGAAGACAAAAGTTTGTTGAAGAGGAAAGTTTTTAGTTCAGATTTAAAGGTGGAGAAAGAGGAGCAAGCTCTGAGAGACTTGAGGAAGAGAGTTCCAGAGTTGAGGGGCCATAAAGGGCCAGGGTGGAGAGTCCGGTGCATGGGACTTTAAGAAGATTACCACGTGAGAACTTGAGAGAGCAACAAGGAGTGTATGGAGCTTAGTATGGTATGCAGGGTCAAAGGTTATGTAAGGCTTTGAAAGGGAGAAGCTGAATCTTAAATTTAGTCCTTGATGGAAATGGTAACCAGTGAAGTTGGGAGAGAACAGGGGAGATGTGAGCAGAAACGCTTTGTGTTGCTGCAAAGTTCTAAATGTACTGTAGCCTCTGTAAAGATTTTTCTGGGAGGCCGATGAAGAGGGAATTACAGTAGTTTGACAGTCCCCGTGAACTGTGATGTTTGCTGATGACATTGTGATTGGTAGAGAGAGTAGGGAGCAGGTTGAGACCCTGGAGAGGTGGAGATATGCTCTAGAGAAGAGAGGAATGAAGATCAGTAGGACCACCAAGACAGAAGACATGTGTGTGAATGAGAGGGAGGTCAGTGGAATGGTGAGGATGGAGGGAGTAAAGTTGGCAAAGGTGGACGAGTTTAAACACTTGGGATCAACAGTACAGAGTAATGGGGATTGTGGAAGAGAAGTGAAGAAGAGAGTGCAGGCAGGGTGGAATGGGTGGAGAAGAGTGTCAGGAGTGATTAGTGACAGACGGGTATCAGCAAGAGTGAAAGGGAAGGTCTACAGGACGGTAGTGAGACCAGCTATGTTATATGGGCTGGAGACGGTGGCACAGGAGACAGAGCTGGAGGTGGCAGAGCTAAAGATGCTAAGATTTGCATCGGGAGTGACGAGGATGGAAAGGATTAGAAATGAGGACATTAGAGGGTCAGCTTAAGTTGGACGGTTGGGAGTCAAAGTCAGAGAGGCGAGATGCTAAGGATAGAGCTGCCAGGCAAGAGAAAAACAGGAAGGCCTAAGAGAATGTTTATGGATATGGTGAGAGGGGACATGCAGGTGATGGGTGTAACAGAACAAGATGCAGAGTTCAGAAAGATGTGGAAGAAGATGATTTGCTGTGGTAACTCCTAACAGGAGCAGTCAAAAGAAGAAGAAGAATATGAGACATTATGAAACAAAGAACCAGAGTTTGAGCATCATTAAAAGACAAAAATGTCAAGCAATATTACGGAGATGACAGAATGACATTTTGGACAGAGACCTAATGTGTAGCTCAAAGTTAAGTGATGAATCAAACAAAACACCCCTAAAGTCGATGCTCTGTAGAACCCACTTTTGCTACGATTCCAGTTTCTTGTTAAATGTCTCTAATGGCTTGGCACACATTGCCAATGGGATTTCCACCCATTCCTCAAGGCCAAACTGCTCCAATTCCTTCAAGTTTGACGGATTGCGTTGGTGTCCAGCAACCTTCACGTCATGCCACAGATCCTCCATTGGATTGAGGTTTGGGCTTTGATTCAGCCATTCTAAGATATTTCAATGTTTCCCTTTAAAACCCTCAAGTGTCACTTTAGCAGGATGTTTAGGGTCAATCGTTGTCCTGCTGGACAAATCTCTGGATGACTCAAACAGATTTTGCTCTTTATTTACTGCCATCCATCTTTCCTTCAATCCTGACTGGTTTTTCAGCATGATGCTGCCACCAGCATGCTTCACGGTGGGAATGGTGTTCTCGGGGTGCTGGGAAGTATTGGCTTTGCACCTCACATGGTGTTTCCTGTGATGGTATCTATCTATCTATCTATCTATCTATCTATCTATCTATCTATCTATCTATCTATCTATCTATCTATCTATCTATCTATCTATCTATCTATCTATCTATCTATCTATCTATCTATCTATCTATCTATCCCTAAAGCCTTACTGTCTACCTCACTACTTGGTTGCTTATGCCAAGTGTTTATCGTTCGTTGTGTAAAGAAAAACGTCCTAATGTTTCTGTGAAATTTACCTATAACAAGTCTCTAACTGTGTCCCCATGTTCTTAATGAACTCATTTTAAAGTCACCGTCTCGATCCACTGCACTAATTCCCTTCATAATTTTAAACACTCCAGTCAGGTCTCCTCTTGGTCTTCTTAAGGCTCAGTTCTTTTAATCTTTCCTCATAACTCAACCCCTGTAGCCCCTGAATCAGCCTGGTTGCTCTTCTCTGGACCTTCTCTTGTGCTGTTATGTCCTTTTTGTAGCCTGGAGACCCAAACTGCACCCAGTACTTCAGATGAGGCCTCACCAGTGTGTTATCAAGCTTGCGCAGAACCTCCTGTGACTTGTACTGCACACATCAAGGCGCTTAGGATTAATAAAGTATCTATCTATCTATTCTATAGTGCCTTACATATCTATCTATCTATCTATCTATCTATCTATCTATCTATCTATCTATCTATCTATCTATCTATCTATCTATCTATCTATCATATAGTGCCTTACATATCTATCTATCTATCTATCTATCTATCTATCTATCTATCTATCTATCTATCTATCTATCTATCTATCCATCCATCCATCATTTTATTTTCATTCCACTTCAACAATTTGGATTGTTTTGTTAAGTCCATTACATACAATCCAAATGAAAATCCATTTTAATTCCAGATTGTAATGCGATGAACCAGGACAAACATGCGGGGGATATGAATTCTATCTGCAAGGCACTGTGTGTGTTGTGTCACTCTAAGATAACTCATCAACATGTATGAGTGGGCCGGAGCATTCAACCAAAAACATGTAGTGACGCTACATACATTTTCCTACAATTCCCAGCAGCCCTGGCAGTATTATACTATTTGGGCAGATTCAAGGGGTGCAGGGGTTGCTTGGGGAGAAGAATAAATAAGCGGGCTCTTTAAAAAGGAGTCAGAAAGGCTAAGATGGGATGGGAATCAACAGTCTATAATTGTCTCGACATTTCACATATGCTGTTGGATTATAACTTCAACTACTGTCTGAGAAGCGGAGTTCAGTCATTCAGAGGACAGACTTAGATGCTGCCTTTAGCAAAGCGAAGTACTGTTGGTAGCACGAAGAAATAGAAAGTGTGGTTGTTTCCACTGTTTAAGTATTTACACTTCAAATAGTTAGAGAGTTCCTTAGAAATAGTGTACATCAAACAAAGCAACACCACACACACTTAAATGTACATTTATATCTGCATATTAAAGTTTGCATTTGAAATCTACTTTCCAAGTGTTTTAATTGAGACACTGCTGCGAATGCCAACTATTCCTGCACAACCAGAAGAAGTCCTTTAGTTGTTTCTCCATTTCAACTACAGTAGATTAGAGTTTCATCTAGATGTATGTGCTGTCCAGTGCCTGCGTGTCTGTGTGGTTTCATCTTGGTTGGCTTTGACTTCATCTGGGAAACACACTAAGTCTACAAGCTGCACTGGGAACCTAGTAGGACAAAACTTTACCTTACCTTCAGAGGGCTGATTATAGGACTTTTCATTCCACACTCCACCATCATCTGCTTTTTGCTGTACTGGACTGTGTTGGACTTTATTATTAGTGTTAAGTGTTTATTGAGTAGTGTATGTTGTTTAGTTCAGTTTCATGTATGCAGTGTATGTAAATAATTATCACTGTTGGGGAACCGGTGAGGGGTTTTGCGTACACGTTATCATGTGGTATTGTTTAATTCATTGAGCCACTTATCAGTGTATCTGTATATGAGTGTATGTATTCCAGGTCAAGGCTGGGTCCGCGTCACACCGTTCATGGGGTCCACATAATAAAATAAACAAATCACCATCTTTGGATGACGTGAATGTTGCTCGCCTCCGCTACAAACACAACGTTAAATGAAAAGTCTTAATGCCAGTTTTAGGACAAACCGAAATTGAACCATTTCTTGAATCGAGTGATAATGAAGACAATGTGAATTGGCCATCAGACGATGACACGGACAGTGAAACTGACACCTGTTCAGTAGTTTCCAACCTGCCAAGTTTCAATGATGTCATACTGCTACTGACAATCCCACACCTCCGTGTTGCCCATTTACAGCTAACCCCAGTCTAAAGATAGTTGTTCAAAAGAACCTCTATGCCAAGTAGTGTCGGGAAAGTCATGGCAAAACATTTGCAGTCACTGGCAGCCTGCTGCTTCACATGACGTGGGTGTTTCCTGAAACTGCAGGGCATAGTGGATATAACAGTATAGAGATAGTACTCAGACCACAATGGACAGACAGTTAGAGAGACAGGCAGGCATACACTTGTTGTTTTATATATTTGGATATATTTTCCTATACTTTTAGCTGGGAAAAAAGGTTTAAGACAGTGTTGTAATATACATTTGGTAACAGATGGCATCAAGGACAATGAATTTGTTGTGTATTGGTTCATTAAAAGTAATATTTAGACTCACTGAGTTAAAAAGTGACAGGACCGTTTTACTGTCAGTATCATTCCCACTATTAATAATATTGATAACAATTCTGTTTCTAGTATTTAAAGACACCTTAGGTATTTCTTGTCCAATGTAAGTTATTATATCCACACACCATGTACAACACTTGCAATGAACAGTCTTTCTTTTCCAGGTGGAAACCTACGTCACTCCAGCAGCAATAAGAGCAAGAGGTTCACCAAGACTGGAACAGCTCGCCTGCCCCCGAACAAGAGATAATCTGCTGTTCTTCTCACTGGGACGACCCGAGGAAGTGATAAGGCCGGTACGGGATGACCGCAGGCTTATAATTCTGTCAAGCACATTCTGCTAGTGAAGGATACCTGCTTAAATGTGTTATTTCTGTTACAGCGGCAAACTGCTAAAGATTTTAGAGTAAACCGGGAGGTAGACAATTAAACAGCAAAAGGTCAAAACCGGGAGAGCAAAAAGAATGAATGTCAAAGCCAAAACAACAGAGAGAGAGAAAAATCAAGATCAAAAATTTTCAACAGCAAAAGTCAAATAGTCCATCCATCCATCCATTTTCCAACCCACTGAATCCGAACACAGGGTCACGGGGGTCTGCTGGAGCCAATCCCAGCCAACACAGGGCACAAGGCAGGAACCAATCCCGGGGAGGGTGCCAGCCCACTGCAGGACACACACAAACACCAAGCACACACTAGAGCCAATTTAGAATCGCCAGTCCACCTAACCAACATGTCTTTGGACTGTGGGAGGAAACCCACGCAGACACGGGGAGAACATGCAAACTCCAAGCAGGGAGGACCCGGGAAGCGAACCCGGGTCAAGTCAAATAGACAGATAGATAGACAGATATGAAAGGCACTATATGATAGATAGATAGATAGATATGAGAGGCACTATATGATAGATAGATATGAAAGGCACTATATAATAGATAGATAGACAGATATGAAAGGCACTATATAATAGATAGATAGATAAATATGAAAGGCACTATATAATAGATAGATAGATGTGACAGGCACTAGATAGATAGATAGATATGAAAGGCACTATATAATAGATAGATGTGACAGGCACTATATAATAGATAGATAGACAGATATGAAAGGCATAGATAGATAGATATGAAAGGCACTATATAATAGATAGATGTGACAGGCACTATATAATAGATAGATAGATAGATATGAAAGGCACTATATAATAGATAGATAGATAGATGGTTGTGCAGGAATAGTTGGCATTCTCATCAGAGTGTCGATTGAAACACTTGGAAAGTAGATTTCAAATCCAAACTTTAATATGCAGATATAGATGTACATATACGTGTGTGTGGTGTTGCTTTGATTGACGTACACTATTTCTAAGGAACTCTCTAACTATTTGAAGTGTAAATACTTAAACAGACAGTGGAAACAACTACACTTTCTATTTCTTCCGGCTACCAACAGTACTTTGCTCCGCGAAAGGCAGCATCTAAGTCTGTCCTCCGGATGACTGAACTCCGTCTCTCAGACAGTAGTTGAAGTTATTATCCAGCAGCATGTGTGATATACAAAGACAACTACAGACTGTTGATCCCCATCCCATCTTTGCCTTTTTGACTGCTTTTTAAAGAGCCCGCTTATTTTTTCTTCTCCCCAAGCAACCCCTGCAACCCAAATAGTGTGATACTGCCAGGGCTGCTGGGAATTGCAGGAAAATTTATGTAGCGTTGCTACATGTTTCTGGTTGAAGGCTCCAGCCTACTCCTACATATTGATGAGTTATCTTACCCTCGGTGTTTGTCCTGGTTCATCGCATCACAATCTGGAATTAAAATGGATTTCATTTGGATTTTATGTAATGGACTTAACAAAATAATCCAAATTGTTGAAGTGGAATGAAAATAAAATACCACATAGATAGATAGATAGGTGGCAGGAAGAATTTAACAAAAGATTGCTAACAAAAGGGTTTTGCTATCTACAGCTTGTAGTACTTATCTCATTTTTTAAGTGTAATTTGGCTCAAAATCATTTGGAGTTTGTTGTTTTTATGTAAACTGAATAAGTTACTGTATATTTTGTTACCGTTCCATTTGTTTTCTTATGGCCTAGTTTTTTTCATGCTTAGCTCAATGTTTGTTTGAAGAGCTCTACTTAGGAAAGTTCGATCACCAATGTGGTCATTGTGGAGCTGAAGGTTTTAACGGTTAAAACAAAAGAATTTGTTCCCAATGCGGAAACATTTAGCTTGCTCCGTATGACCCACCTTAATTTAGGGTCGTATCTCCGCATTTCTCAGTATGTGATGCACTGGCCGGTGTACCGACCAAGATGAATCCTGCTTGCTTACCTGATCCTGAAGCCAAAATAAGGTGTTGATCAAAGGTGGAGACTCAATTTTCCTCCTTCTTTGCCAGTAGGCAGACATGGAGGGTGCACCACAGCTGGCATCCTAGCTGGATAGTGGCAGACTGCCTGCAGTGGGCAGATTGTTCCCCTATACGTTGGGTGGCATTATCCCGTCTGGAGGTCCCTGGTATGAAAGTTTGCAGAACAGTATGGGAGTTGTGGTCCAGTATGTGTCACATGATCACACTCAGCACATACATGTTCTTAAAAGGAGAGGATCCATGTAAACCTCTGGCCTTTTGGAACAAAGCTTTTAGGTTTCTTTCAGGGGTTTTTGTCTGACTTCTGTTTATATTACATTTTATGTCTTTTTGTAATCATTTTTATTAATAGTCTTCTATTAATGTTTTATTATGTTTCTGTGTGTAAAATCATGTTATCTTCTGTGTTATGCTATATTCCCTTATGCCCCATGTTGTATCTATGTTTTTTGCAACTGTCTTTTTAACTGTCAATGTCCATTTGTTTTCTTCCAGGTTTCAAGTGCAGCCTGCAATTCGACAGCTAACCCTAGGACCCAGGAGCTTGCTAAACACAAAATAGTGTCAAAGAGATACCTTCCAGCACGGGACAGTGCTTGGCCAGTGTCTCCAGGAGCAAGGAGTGCTGCTGCATCACCCCGAACTCAGGAACTCTGCAAGCCGATATCACGGTGAGCCTGGCCTATGGGAGCGGAGATGTATTTATGGGCTCCATATGTTTCCTTTCCAAATGAGCTGCTGTAAATTCTTACTGTCCTCCCTTCAGACCTGATCTTTCTTAAGAGTCTCAATAAAATGAGAACTAACAATTAATATGTACACTAGCAAAAGAGGCAAATCAAATTATATTTACTTTATATAGTACCTTAAACTGAGCTCATCACCATACTATCTTTTAGAAACAAAACTAGATAGATAGATAGATAGATATGTGAAAGGCACTATAAGATAGATAGATATGAAAGGCACTATATACTAGATAGATTGATAGATATGAAAGGCACTATATACTAGATAGATAGATAGATATGAAAGGCACTATATACTAGATAGATAGATAGATATGAAAGGCACTATATACCAGATAGATTTATTGATAGATAAATATGAAAAATACTATAAGATAGATAGATACGAAAGGCCCTATATACTAGATAGATAGATAGATATTAAAGGCACTATATAATAGATCACAGGTGTCGAAGTCCAGTCCTGGAGGGCCGCAGTGGCAACAGGTTTTCATTCTAACCATCTTCTCAATTAGTAACCCATTTTTGCTGCTAATTAACTTCTTTGGCCTTAATTTGAATTAATTTGATTCAGGCTCCTTTGTTTCTTTTTCCTTAATTAGCGCCCAAATAATGGTGAGACCCAAAAACAACCCGCCACATGAGCAGCTCACCACATTACCTGAAAATAAAGAAAGGAGAAGCTGAAGAGAACCTCAGTAAGGTTTATCTCTCAGGTCACCAAAACTTTGATGATGTTCTTAGAAAAAACAGTAAATCGGCAGTTTTGGAAATGTGTGCTGTGGCAGAATGAGAGCAGCAACAAGCTATAGAATTAAATAATGAGTTTAATTAACAGAAAGAATCTGCTTCTCATTAAGAAATCGGTTGGAGTGAAATTGGTTGGAGTTTGAAGCCCCAATTTAGCTGGTCATCTGTCGGCTCGTTTCAAATTTAATTCCTGTTTGGCTGCCATTTAATGAAGAAAAGTATCAATTTAGATGACTGAATCCTTATAAACAGGACTATTTAAATGAAGGGAAACATAATTTAATTAGCAGTGAAAAACTGGTCACTGATTAAGAAAAGGGTTAGAATGAAAACCTGCAGCCACTGCGGCCCTCCAGGCCCGGAGTTCGACACTCCTGTAATAGATAGATAGATAGATAGATATGAAAGGCACTATATAATAGATAGATAGATAGATAGATATGTGAAAGGAACTATATTATAATTATTATAATAGATAGATAGATATGAAAGGCACTATATACTAGATGGATAGATATGAAAAGCGCTATAATCTAGATAGAGTAGAAACATCTGGTGACCATGTTTAATGTCATGTATGATTGGCTGTCATGAATAGAAAAAAAATGATACGTCAATTCTGATGTTATGGTTTGCTCTTCAGACACTTTTATTTCTCTCAAAGTTTCAGTCCAGAATGATGAAGACTTCCTGGGTCAGGTGGCTTAAGTAGGGAGTCAGAAGCAGAAGGGGCGGAGTAACTGTTGTCTCAGGCAGGGGAGGCCGCATTGCTCCTTCAGATTGACTTTGTCAATTCTAACGCACACAGAAATTGGCTTTAGTATCAGTGTCACATCCAAATCCTTTCCTGTAATGTTAGTCGACTCCTTTCCCATGAGGACAGCTTGCCTGACAATAGAGTGCCTATAAAAAGTATTCTGTCCATAGGCTTTTTCACATTTTATTGTTGTACAACATTGAATCACAATGGATTTAATTAGTCTTTTCTGATGCTGATCAAGAGACAAAGACTTTAATGTCAAAACGAAAACAGATCTGTGCAACGTGTTCTAAATTAACTACAAATGTAAAACACAAAATAATTGATCACTGAGATGAGATTTGCGTAGTTTAGGTGGTCAATGGATGGAGATCAGGGAAGGCTTAGGAAAAGAGGCTTCTATAGGAAGATCAGTCTGCAAAATTAATACATTGTGTTTACAAACCTCAAGGAGAGACTGAGTGTTTGGGACGTCTAATCCTGGCTTGATTGAGGCCCTGCGGTCCAAAATATGAGAAGGGTCTCCTCTAACAATGAAGAAACTCTTTATTCTGAGTGTTTCATTACAGATCTCAGCGTCATCACTGCAGAGGAGGTGGAGTGTAAGGGAGTGTGAAAGAGGCCCAGAGTTTTTATTATGCCAGGGACTGAAGGACCCGTAGAGGAGGTAATGCTGTGAGTCCTGCAGAGCAGTCCTGCAAAACTGATAGAAAGACTGATATCTAAATCGTGGGATACACAATGCAGGAATGACAAACACAAAGAAATCATCAGACACATTAAGCGCCAAGTGTGGGATACAAAATGCAGGAATGACAAAAATGGAGAAACGTATGCGATTGTTACCTGTGTGTTCGGAATCCAGAAGGAAGTGTGAATTCTTATGTGTGTAATCAACTGGCGGAGATTTTACTGCGGTTTATATCTAACTTTTTGTCGCTCCTTGATGCAAAAGGCGCCTCACGTTACCTTCTAAACTTCTAAATGTGCTTAGCTTGGTTTTTAAGCGTTGTTTTTACATATAGAAATGCACAGTAACAATCAGGAACAATGTCAAGTAGTCAAGACGCCCGATCATGGAGAATCCACTGCATCCACTGAACAGGATCAGAGACAGACTGCTGTCACCGTCCTGCTCCACTGACAGACTGAGGAGACCCCACACTATGTGACTCTTCAATTCCACCAGGGGGGTAAACGTTAACATTATACAAAGTTATTGTCTGTTTTTAACTGCATTGTTATCACTCTTTAATTTAATATTTTTTTATCAGTATGCTGCTGCTGGAGTATGTGAATTTCCCCTTCGAATTAATAATCTATCTATCTATCTATCTATCTATCTATCTATCTATCTATCTATCTATCTATCTATCTATCTATCTATCTATCTATCTATCTATCTATCTATCTATCTATCTATCTATCTATCTATCATATGCGAAAATGTCATTTACATCCTTCCATCTCTGTTTCTTTGAAGACCACCACCTAGCAGAGTTCCATCAGTGATGTGGTCAGTGTCCATTCATCCATTCATTCCCCAACCTGCTATATCCTAACTACAGGGTCATGAGGTTCTCCTGGAGCCAATCCCAGCCAACACAGGGCGCATTGCAGGAAAAAAAACCCCGGGCAGGGCGCCTGCCCACCGCGGGGCATACACCAGGGACAATTTAGAATCGCCAATGCACCTAACCTGCATGTCTTTGGACTGTGGGAGGAAACCCATGCAGACACGGGGAGAACATGCAAACTCCACGCAGGGAGGACCCGGGAAGCGAACCCCAGTCTTCTTACTGCGAGGCAGCGGCGCTACCACTGCCCCACCGTGCTGCCCGTGGTCAGAGTCACGCTATATTTTATAATGTTGAAGCCAAAAGCACGTGTTGCCAAAATTAGATAAGTTTGATCTTCCAGTACTCAGAACCTCCGACCATCTAGAGGCCTAGTTTTTTTCATGCTCAATGTTTGTTTGAAGAGCTCAAGGTGGTCACAGTGGAGCTGAAGTTTATCCATCCATCCATTTTCTAACCCGCTGAATCCGAATACAGGGTCACGGGGGTCTGCTGGAGCCAATCCCAGCCAACACAGGGCACAAGGCAGGATCCAATCCTGGGCAGGGTACCAACCCACCGCAGGCTGAAGTTTATAACAGTGAAAAAAAAAAGAATTTGTTGTCAACATGAATACATTTGGCTTGCTCTGTATGAACCACCTTTATTTAGGGCCGTAGGTCCACATCTCTCACCATGTGATGCACTGGCCAGAGACGTGCGGTCGGGGAGGCAGGTGAGGCTCTGCCTGAAAAATAAAAAAAAACTATTAATGATAACATCAAATAAATGTGTCCACTGGTCTGTGCTATAAATTTGTTTTCTGTATGTATTCCAATAATTGTTATCGTTTTTATAGTCAAAATTGCTGATTTGACGCTTTTCCGGTTTAAATACTGGGGAAAACCAGAGGTGCGGCAGCGACGAGCCTCACCTCACCTCAGACTGCACTCTTCCACACACTGCAGGGTTGATGCCTGTAATTGGCGCGTGCCTGCTGCCGTCTCTCTGTATGTCGCCAATCTAATGTTTGCAGACACGTTTATTATACACCCTGACTTTCCACAGTCTGCCTAAAATCTTTAATGAATGTGTGTGACATATTTAGACACAAAACTGCAGTGAGAAGGCATAAGGTGAGGCACACAGTACTGTGCCGCACTGAAGGGGGCGCATGTGAGCCCAACAGGTGTTCATTGCTGCTGTTCTTCTACGCAGAGGCGCCGATAAGTTAGCGAGATCAGAAAGTCAAGTGCACTGCAGCGGTCCGTCTGTTTTTATTTTCTGTTCCGACAAACTGCCAAAACGGAAGATTATATATCTAAGCTTAAAACTTTTCTCAAAACTGGACTTTCAGTCAAAACAGGAAGTGATAAATAGGAGAAGACCAATGCTGGAGCTAAATAAAATCTGTTTTTCTTGTTATCCTTTTGTTGAACAATCTGTATTAAAATAGATTAAAGTATCAGAGTGAAAAGCTTTTAAAAACAACTAAATATTTCAATTAAGGTCAAACTTGAGTTTCGTTTTTTTTGCACACCACTCTATACTTTCGTTTGTATTGAATGAGTGTGAATTGTGGACTTGCAACGGCAAATTTAGAACACAAGGAGGGTGAGAAGCAAATGCGCTCTCTCTTGCCGCTATAAATGTAACGTGCTTTCTTAACCAAATATGAACCTTACCTCTGTGTGTGTGTAAAGAACGCTGATGAGATATGAAACACAAGCAGTAGTCGATGTGCATGGTGGCTGCCAACTGAATAGTGAATTAGCGACTCTTTTAGGTTCATATTTTTGAAAATCTGACTCTGAAGGAGGTGGCATGGTGGTGCAGTGGGTACGCTGCTGCCTCGCATTAAGGAGACCCGGGTTATCTTCTGGGGTCCTCCCTTCGTGGAGTTTGCATGTTCTCCCCGTGTCTGTATGGGTTTCCTCCCATAGTCCAAAGACATGCAGGTTAGGTGCATTGGCGATCCTAAATTGTCCTTAGTGTGGAGGGTGTGTGTGTGCCCTGTGGTGGGTTTGTTTTCTGCCTTGCACCCTGTGTTGGCCGGGATTGGCTCCAGCAGACCCCCATGACCCTGTAGTTAGGATATAGCGAGTTGGATATTTATAGAATTTCGTGATTTTGACTCCAATAAAGGATAATGGATGGATGGATGGATGGATGGACTCAGAAGGAGTCCGTGCCTCACCAGCCATGAACCTCACTGCACGTCACTGGTCCCAACCAAGATGGACCCTGCTTACTTACCTGACCTGGAAGCCAAAATAAGGTGATGATCAAAGGTGGAGTCTCAATTT
>NC_053160.1:10129490-10147918 GCF_016835505.1 Polypterus senegalus
TCCAGATATTAACTGGGATAATCTTGCAAATAGTGGAGCACAAGATCCATAGTTTTTAGATGTAATCATTGACTGTTTTTTAACACAGTATGTTAAAGTAGCATAGTCTAGATTTAGTATTTCATAGTAATCCAGACAGAATTCAATGAGTAGAGGTGATTGGACCATTAGGGTCAAATAGCCATAAAATAATACAGTTCTCAGCGTTTTGGAAGAGTGTGGATGCAAAGACTATAACTGTTAAGTTTAACTTTGGTAAGGCTGTAGTACTAGTGTGTTGTACCGTATTAGTCATTATGAAGGTAGTGAGAAGGCAAGGAAAATGACACCTTTTATTAGCCAATAAAAGGTGTCATTTTGCTTGACTTTGGTAAGGCAAATTTTCAGCAGATACGGCAAAGTCTCAGGAGGATGGAGTGGAATAAACTTTTAAGTTTGGAGACAGTCAAGGAGCAGTGGTACAGGTTTAAAAACATTTTACATACATAGTAGGACATGTACATGGCTAATTTTAGAATCAGTAGGAAATTCTTCAAAACATCTGCAGTGGGTTAATAAAGAGTTGAAAGAGAATCTGTAAAGGAAAAGACAGATGAATAAGGCATATAAGACTAATAAGTCCAATGTGAATTGTAGGGTGTATGAGAACAGGAGGGCAACCATGAACAAGGATATTAGAGAGGCTAAAAGTCATTTAGAAAGGAATATAGCAGATAAGTCGAAAGACGACCCAAAGAGATTCTTTCAGTATTTTAATCGTAAAAGAACAGTCAAGGAGGAGGTAAAGTGCGTCAGGAATAGTAAAGGGGTACTCAAAAATACAGACATTAAAATAACAAATGCTCCAAACTTGCATTTTTGTGAGGTCTTCACATGTGAGGAAGTAGATAACCTCCCAGCGGTAAATGGGACTACTAAGGAGGTACTGAGGGATTTGGAAATTGTAGAGATAGAAGAGCTGCTCAGAGTAAATCAAACAAATCCCCAGGACCAGATAATATGTATTCTCGAGTTCTCAAGAAGTTTAGCGAGTACATACACTCACCTAAAGGATTATTAGGAACACCTGTTCAATTTCTCATTAATGCAATTATCTAATCAACCAATCACATGGCAGTTGCTTCAATGCATTTAGGGGTGTGGTCCTGGTCAAGACAATCTCCTGAACTCCAAACTGAATGTCAGAATGGGAAAGAAAGGTGATTTTATGCAATTGTGAGCGTGGCATGGTTGTTGGTGCCACACCGGCCGGTCTGAGTATTTCACAATCTGCTCCGTTACTGGGATTTTCATGCACAACCATTTCTAGGGTTTACAAAGAATGGTGTGAAAAGGGAAAAACATCCAGTATGCGGCAGTCCTGTGGGCGAAAATGCCTTGTTGATGCTAGAGGTCAGAGGAGAATGAATGGGCCGACTGATTCAAGCTGATAGAAGAGCAACTTTGACTGAAATAACCACTCGTTACAACCGAGGTATGCAGCAAAGCATTTGTGAAGCTATAACACGCACAACCTTGAGACGGATGGGCTACAACAGCAGAAGACCCCACCGGGTACCACTCATCTCCACTACAAATAGGAAAAAGAGGCTACAATTTGCACAAGCTCACCAAAATTGGACAGTTGAAGACTGGAAAAATGTTGCCTGGTCTGATGAGTCTCAATTTCTGTTGAGACATTCAAATGGTAGAGTCAGAATTTGGCGTAAACAGAATGAGAACATGGATCCATCATGCCTTATTACCGCTGTGCAGGCTGGTGGTGGTGGTGTAATGGTGTGGGGGATGTTTTCTTGGCACACTTTAGGCCCCTTAGTGCCAATTGGGCATCATTTAAATGCCACGGGCTACCTGAGCATTGTTTCTGACCATGTCCATCCCTTCATGACCACCATGTACCCATCCTCTGATGGCTACTTCCAGCAGGATAATGCACCATGTCACAAAGCTCGAATCATTTTAAATTGGTTTCTTGAACATGACAATGAGTTCACTGTACTAAAATGGCCCCCACAGTCACCAGATCTCAACCCAATAGAGCATCTTTGGGATGTAGTGGAACGGGAGCTTCGTGCCCTAGATGTGCATCCCACAAATCTCCATCAACTGCAAGATGCTATCCTATCAATATGGGCCAACATTTCTAAAGAATGCTTTCAGCACCTTGTTGAATCAATGCCACGTAGAATTAAGGCAGTTCTGAAGGCGAAAGGGGGTCAAACACCGTATTAGTATGGAGTTCCTAATAATCTTTTAGGTGAGTGTATATAAACCCTTGAGGCATATTTCTGAGGAAGTGCACTGGGGAAATTCCAAAGGACTGGAAAATGGCAAATATTACCTCCTTATATAAAAAAGGGTGATCAGACAGATCCAAGTAACGGTAGGCCAGTAATCTTAATGTGCATCACAGGTAAATTAATAGAAGAAATTATTAAAGATAAGATTGAGCAACATGTGGCAAAAACAGGAGTTTTATTGAACAGTCAGCATGGGTTCAGAAGAGGGACGTTGTGTTTTACTAACATGGTGAAATTCTATGAGGAGGCAACAAAAGGATTTGATTAAAGTGGAGCATATATATTTATCTTGACATTCACAAAGCATTTAACAAGGTGCCACATGAGAGGCTGGGCATCAAACGAAAAGTGGCAGTTCAGGGTTTGGTGTGTAGCTGGGTGCAAAATTGACTCAGACACAGGAAGCAGAGGGCGATGGTGCAAGGAACCTTATCAGAGTTGGGTGATATTAAGAGTTGTGTCCAGCGGGGGTCAGCGCTGGGGCCGCTGCTATTTTTAATATATATAAATGACTTAGATAGGAATATACCGTATATACTCACCTATAAGTCGGGTCTTGAAACCCAAAAAACCGATCATAAAATCAGACCCCGACTTATACGGCCATTGAAAAGTGCGACACTTAAACTTTTTTTTTTACATCTTCTTGCCTCCTCCAATCTCACACCAGTTTCTCAGAAGCATCGACTTTTTTGCAGCAGCGCAGTTACCAATTTCTTTCACCACTTTAATGACTTTTAATTTAAAACCAGCTTCATATTTTCTTCTGATCGAACGCCCCATGGTAGATAAGGGATGCTCTTACGATAAAGGTGTATGAGGGTGTGAAATACAAAAAACACAAATCAGTGCAAACGTCACTTCGAAATAGTTTGGGTATTACTGTGTGGTCACGTAGGCACAATAGAGAGCGAGAGAGAGAGGTTAGGAGCACACGCTGATACAGCGCATTGGCGCCGTCACATAGAAAATAAAGGCTGTGTGCTCCGTGGTTCCTCTTTCAGGTGGGCATTAGAATATCGTAACCTTATGGACCAATAGCGTGAGTTTTCCACATTCGACTTATACGACCAGCATTATAAAATACCGGAAATTATACGGTAAAATCAAGTCCCGACTTATCCGCGGGAGAACTTAAATACGAATATATGCAGTAAGTAACAAGCTGGTTAAGTTTGCAGATGATACCAAGATAGGTGGACTGGCAAATAATCAAGAATCTGTTGAATCATCACAGTGGGACTTGGACAGCATACAGGCCTGGGCAGATTTGTGGCAGATGAAATTTAATGTCAGTAAATGTGAAGTATTAACACATAGGAAGTAAAAATGCACAAAGGGTAGGTCTGGCAATTGAAAGTACACCTTATGAGAAGCATTTAGGAGTCAAAGTGGATTTCTGACTATCAATGTCCAGACAGTGTTCAGAAGCCATTTAATAAGGCTAAGAGAATGCTGCACAGCCTCTGACTGACGCACCAACAATGGGGACTTTTAGCCAATGAATTAAAATTCAGCAGAATTGTGTAAAGAAACACTAATGGCGCCCCTTTACAACAACAGCAATAGGCCTGTATTATGCCTCACTGGGACTGCGAGTGCCAAGTCAAACGTTTTGTTTCTTTGTAGTATGGCAGAATGCTGGGACCCTTGCCTGGCCAGGACACTTGGAGAACAGAAGGATCGGGAGAGGGACAATACCTTCCCCGGGACATGACAGGGCAGCTGCCCTGCTTTGCATCGGGGCCATGGGATTGGAGCTTAGAAGCTCAACCCTGTTGGGGTCCGTGGCCACTACCAGGGGCACCCCGTATGACACTTCAGCTTGATGTAATCATGCTCAGCTACCTTGGCCATGCCCCATAGCAATGGCTCATCTTTTCTTAATGATACTTCCGTTTGCTGATGTCATTGTGCCCAGCTACCATGGCCATGCCCCCTAGCAACAGTTTGTTGAGCCATAGCAATGTCTTAATCTGCTGAAGTCACCACACATGTCGTCCATGACCACAAGCCCTAGCAACCAGGAAGTGCTGCTGGAACACGAAAATCAGGAGGGCTTCCAGGTGCCCATGCAGCACTTCTGTCACACCAGGAAGTGCTGCAGGAAGGTCATCATGGAGCACATTATAAAAGAGGCTGCCTCACTCCATTTGAGGAGCTGGAGTTGGGAGGCAAAGGACAGAGCTTGAGAGGAGAGGAGAGGAGGCAGTAGAAGAATAAAGAGAAAGATTAAAGTAAAGAATAAGACTGAGTTTATTGTGGGTATGTGAATTGTGTGATGCTGTAGAGACAAGGAGCAAAATAAATGTGTGTGTTATGGGACTTGTGTCACGGTGTCTGTCTGTGCCAGGGCTGATCTTTCCACAGTAATCATTCAGATCTATCTATCGATCTACTTTATCTATCAATCTATCTATCAAACCTCTGTAAAATGCTAAACTTTCCCCCTTGGGTAAAATAAAGATCTGTCTATTTACATAGAGAACCTGCAAACAGAAGGGAGGCTTACGCACACGGGGCAAATTGAGAGTCGCCATTGAACCCAACACACATATCAATTGGGATGTGGGTGGAATTCAGAGTACCTGAAGAAAACCTGATATAGACACAGGCAGAACACATGCAAATGCCCAGTCTCCTTGAGGAGTGAGATGGCAACACTTAACAAGGTGCCATGAATGCCTTACAAGACAATAAATACACTTCCTTAGGTTATTATTATTATTATTGAACTGAGTTCAGATTTACATAACCTAATATAGAATTGGCAGATCTGAGGTAAGAAGTTCATTTAAACAACAAGTTTGATGAAAAACATTCATTAGCCCTCGATTGAAAGACAACCAAAAATGAAATCCCACACCAAGTGTGCCCATCCAAGATTACTGTAAGGTGAAAACAAATGTTTGTGTTAAACGTCTGTTGTCTACTCTGTACTAATAAAAGGCAAAGCCCTCACTGACTGGCTGACTGACTCACTCACTGACTGACTCACTCACTCACTCACTCACTCACTCACTCACTCATCACTAATTCTCCAACTTCCCGTGTAGGTAGAAGGCTGAAATTTGGCAGGCTCATTCCTTACAGCTTACTTACAAAAGTTAAGCAGGTTTCATTTCGAAATTCTACGCGTAACGGTCATAACTGAATCCTACTTACGTAGATATATATGGACATAGCCTGCAGCCAGGTCGCCGTGTGAGGCGGAGTTGTGTCCCCCATCACCACGCCTCCCACGTAGTTGGCTACCTGACTATATTGCGTCCCCCATACCCACGCCTCCCACGTAATTGAGTGCCTGCCCATATAAGGCCGTCCGTCAGCAGCAATCCAATAGACACGCTGCCACTATGAGGCGTTTGTCATGCCAAAGACGAATACGATATTCGCGAGATACAAGGTTAATGAGAAGACGCAGGGTATAAACGAGACTTTTGATCACTTTGTAACAGAGTTAAAATTGCTGGTGAAGGACTGTGCTTATGCAAACGAAGATGAGATGGTCAGGGATAGAATAGTGTTTGGCACAAACTCAGCAAAAGTGCGAGAGAAACTTTTAAGTACCGGGTCTGAGCTAACATTAAATAAAGCCGTGGACATCGCAAGATCGCACGAGATAGCACAAGCACAGCTGAGAACCTTCGATGCATGTACTCCGAGCGGCTCACGTGAACTG
Source organism: Polypterus senegalus (assembly GCF_016835505.1). Lineage (NCBI taxonomy): Eukaryota > Metazoa > Chordata > Cladistia > Polypteriformes > Polypteridae > Polypterus > Polypterus senegalus. The sequence continues at coordinate 10,135,473 of NC_053160.1, forward strand.
ACTGTGAACGCATTACGCAGAGAACAAGCAAGAGCTCCAAAGAGTGCTGAACAAAAAACACATTACACAGTTGAGAAGGCAGCAAAAGAATATGAAGCGAGTGACGCATACAAGCATATTCATAAGTGCAGCTACTGTGGAAACAAAGGACACGGTGGAAAAAGTCAATGTCCAGCTAAAGGAAGACAGTGTATAAAATGTGGTAAATTGAACCACTTTGCTAAAGTTTGCAGGACTCAGAAAGGTAAACCCGTGCATGCAGTGTGTGATGTCTCAGATAAAGAGGAAGACGAGCTGCTTATTGATGCAGTAAGAAAGGAACAACCCTGTGAAGCTGAACAAGCCTTTGTAGACATATCAATAGGAACGCAAGGTGTAAAGCTTAAGTTTAAAGTAAGTTCATAGACACGCTGCCGCGAAATATTCGCAGGCAAATCCACAACTTAATACTGGGAATGCCTGTTAAACATCTTAGATTCACGAGTAGCGATTTGGGTAGTGAATACTTCGATGAATGAAACCTGTTACCTTTACAACGGTTGACAAACACGGAATGTAACTTGAACACAACACATCCTCCAAATACGAACCTGATTGAAAGAAATAATGATAATCAAATCCTTAATGACAGCAACACTCATAACAGTCACAAAACAATTACATTAACAATCAGGTTACGTTATTTTTAAAATGTTTCCTTTTCTTTTTCATAACTTCTTTAACACACTACTTCTCTGCTGCGAAGCATGGGTATGTTGACTAGCAAAATATCCGAGCTTCGCAGCGGCGAAGTACTGCCTTAAAATTTTTATTAAGAAGAAAAGTAAACCTTTTTAAACTGAGGGAAAACATACCAATAATTATTTGTTAAGGATCTCTTTGTATACCACGTTGTCAGTTCAGCCCTCCGGTTGTAATATGATATGCGCTGAGATTACTCTTGAGCATGCAAAGTACAGTTGGCCATGTGAACAGTAATCTTGCCTCAAATCTCACAGCTTGGATTGCTGCTGTCATAATCGGTTTGAGTTTCATGGTTTGTTTCAATTACGACAGTATTTGTAGGACTTGTGTTGAAGTGACATTCGACATCTGTCAAGCGTTGTAAGCATACAACCAGTTTCATTGATAACTTCACATCCAGCTTTTGAGAGTTTAAACATTCATAAACATCAAAGTGTCCACTACTGAAATCGTCACCTGTCAATCTAAGATGTTTAAGAGGCATTGGCGGTTGTCCAAAGGTGTAAAATATTTGGCCATTTCGGTACACTTGAATTCAACAACCGAACAATTCAGCCATCAACTCACATGTAGATCCATAGGTGAAGGGCTTAAGCATTTCACTCTTCTAGTGCTCCTGTGTAGTCTGATTATCTCCTGTATCGTCATCAGTCCACACCTTGAACCTGTCCCAGTCATTCAATACATAAGACACAATGTTCCTCCGGATATCAAGAGTGAGCCTGATATGGCCGTGCAATATGTAATGGACGTATATATGTGTGTAAGTAGGATTCAGTTAGCGTTGGGAACCCGCGTACCAAATTTCTTGAAGATGAGTCCATAAGTAACTATGACCGTTGGAAAATTCAATATGGTGGTCGACAGTGGCGTCATACCTCCGAAATAAGTACGTACATCGGTTTCGGTTAGCGCAGGGAAGCCGCCTACCGAATTTCATGAAGATGGGACCATAAATAAGAAAGTTTAACATAGCACACGTTGTCGACCGTTATGACCGTTACGCGTAGAATTTCGAAATGAAACCTGCTTAACTTTTGTAAGTAAGCTGTAAGGAATAAGCCTGCCAAATTTCAGCCTTCTACCTACACAGGAAGTTGGAGAATTAGTGATGAGTGAGTGAGTGAGTGAGTGAGTGAGTGAGTGAGGGCTTTGCCTTTTATTAGTATAGATACAGCGATATAAGTGATATTTTTTTTTAATTTTCAGATGATTATCTTTTCCTACGAGGATGTGCTTCAAATAACACCTGTAAGCAAACAACAGAAGGATTTGAGGTCTCCTGCTGTGAAGGAAACCTTTGCAATGGTGGAAATTCAATCAGCCACCTTGGACGACAACTCCTCACCCTCACGTTTTCAATTGTGATGATTGGAGTCTTCAGCGGATGTTAATATGGTCAATGCAACAGGGGCCAGTTAAATGAGCACTGCTATAAATGACATGTTGGTTTGTATATTTGCTAAGAGTTCAGTGATTAATTAAACGATAGAAAGGAATAAAACAAATAGATGTGGAAGACACCCTTCAATAGATTGATAGATAGACAGGAAAGGCACTATATAGCAGAATAATAATCAGTTTTCTCACATTCTAACCAGATGCTTTATTCTCAAAATCACACTTTTATGCTTTTTATTGTTTTGTAATTTTTTTGAGCCTTGTAACGCCACTTGTGATGCTGTGTACTGCTAATGGCATTGAATAAATTAAAGATTGATGGATTGATAAATACTTGATCAAGCATTAAATTAGCAGAAAAATGTCAGATTTACAGTATAATTTGTGTATGATATCCAGAGTTGAAGAATTTATGTTTTTTGTTTTATATTTTCCAATTACTTTTTGTTCATCTTATTTTAATGTTGCAGATAGTGGTGTTACAGATTAACTCTAATAAATCTTTTTAACATAATTTGTGCAAGTTTCCTTTTTTGTTATTTTGAAAACTTTTCTTTTAATTTATTGTATTTCAAGTCTTCACTCTTTTTTATCTGAGGGGACACATAAGGAAAATTGCATTTTATCTAAATACTGTGGACCTGGAGAAAGCATATGACAGGGTGCCTCGAGAGGAGCTGTGGTATTGTATGAGGAAGTTGGGAGTGGCAGAGAAGTATGTAAGAGTGGTACAGGATATGTACGAGGGACGTGTGACAGTGGTGAGGTCTGTTGTAGGAGTGACGGAGGTGGAATTACATCAAGGATCGGCTCTGAGTCCTTTCTTATTTGAAATGGTGATGGACAGGTTGACGGACGAGATTAGACAGGAGTCCCCGTGGACTGTGATGTTTGCTGATGAGATTGTGATCTGCAGAGAGAGTAGGGAGCAGGTTGAGAAGACCCTGGAGAGGTGGAGATCTGCTCTAGAGAGGAGAGGAATGAAGGTCAGTAGGAACACCATGACAGAATACATGTGTGTGAATGAGAGGGAGGTCAGTGGAATGGTAAGGTTGAAGGGAGTAGAGTTGGTGAAGGTGGATGAGTTTAAATACTTGGGATCAACAGTACAGAGTAATGGGGTTTATGGAAGAGAAGTGAAAAAGAGAGTGCAGGCAGGGTGGAATGGGTGGAGACGGGCATCAGCAAGAGTGAAAGGGAAGGTCTACAGGACGGTAGTGTGACCAGCTATGTTATATGGGTTGGAGACGGTGGCACAGGAGACAGAGCTGGAGGTGGCAGAGTTAAAGATGCTAAGATTTGCACTGGGTGTGACGAGTATAGATAGGATTAGAAATGAGGACATTAGAGGGTCAGTTCAGGTTGGATGGTTGGGAGACAAAGTCTGAGAGGCGAGATTGTGTTGGTTTGGACATGTGAAGAGGAGAGATGCTGGGGATATTGGGAGAAGGATATTAAGGATAGACCTGCCAGGCAAGAGGGGAAGAGGAAGGCCTAAGAGAAGGTTTATGGATGTGGTGAGAGAGGACATGCAGGTGATGGGTGTAACAGAGCAAGATGACGAGGACAGGAAGATATGGAAGAAGATGATCCACTGTGGCATCCCCTAACGGGAGTAGCTGAAAGAAGAAAAAGACTGTGTTCTCATATCTACAGTGACTTTGCAATCCCTTCAGACCCCTTTGCTGTTCAGACATTTAATTATGTTGCAGCCTTGTGCTAAAATCATTTCAGTTTGTTTTTCTCTTTAAGAAACATTTAAGAAAGATTTTGGAAAATTCTGCACATTTATTAAAGATAATGAACTAATACTTCACATTGACACACGTATTCAGACCCTTTCCTTTGTACTTCCGTCAAGGCCCATTTGGCAGCTGTTCCATACTGCAATCTCCTTTGGTTTGACGCAACAAGCTTCAAGTTCCTAAATTTGCAGATATTCTGTCATTTGTCACACACGTGCGATTGAGAGGCAGCTAAAGGACCTGAATAATAGTAGTACCATGCCAAACCAGAGGGTGGCGAGGTACACTGACTTTCTCTCTCAGTCCTCTGCAGACCATCCATGTGAAATCCCGCTAATAATGTTACTTCCGGCCCCAGGGGTTTGGGGGGGGTTCTGATGTGGGAGGCCTATGAAGACATCACTTCCAGCGCACATGACGATGTCACTTCCAGTCCCGGTGCATATGAAGATGTTACCTCTGGTCCAGATGACATCACTTTCGGTTCCGATGACATCACTTCCTGTCTTGGCCTTTAAAGCCATCATCTTTAACAGCCTAATGTCAGTTCTGTTTTGGACTCTGACTTGTGAACCATTTTCAAAAATTACCCATTATGACACATTCTTCTCTGTAGATCCCCTCACATTTGTTCAGGTCGGAAGGAGACCATCAGTAGACTGCTATTTTTCGGTCCCTCTAGAGATATTTCTTGCGTTAAAATTTAGGCTCTGGCTGGACCAGTGAAGGACATTCAGAGAGTTGTCCTTAAAGCACTCCTGTGTTGTCTTTGCTTTGTGCTTAAGGCCACTGTCCTTTGGGAAAGTGAACCTTCAGTCCAGTCTGAGATCCCTCAGATGAAGACGTACCAATTCGCACAACTCACACGAACAGGTGGGCATGAGACAGCCCATACAGTGGGTACGGAAAGTATTCAGACCCCCTTCAATTTTTCACTCTTTGTTATATTGCAGCCACTGAGGAGAGGCAAGACACATGACAGCCCGCATGGAGTTTGCTAAAAGACACCTGAAGGACTCTGAGATGGTGAGAAATAAGATTCTCTGGTCTGATGAGACCAAGATAGAACTTTTTGGCCTTAATTCTAAGTGGTATGTGTGGAGACAACCAGGCACTGCTCATTACTTGTCCAATACAGTCCCCACAGTGAAGCATGGCAGTGGCAGTGTCAGGCTGTGGGGGTGTTTTTCAGCTGCAGGGACAGAACGACTGGTTGCAATCGAGGGAAAGATGAATGCGGCCAAGTACAGGGATATCCTGGACAAAAACCTTCTCCAGAGTGCTAAGGACCTCAGACTGGGCCGAAGGTTTACCTTCCAACAAGACAATGACCCTAAGCACAGAGCTAAAATAACGAAGGAGTGGCTTCACAACAACTCTGTGACTGTTCTTGAATGGCCCAGCCAGAGCCCTGACTTAAACCCAATTGAGCATCTCTGGAGAGACCTAAAAATGGCTGTCCACCAACGTTTACCATCCAACCTGACAGAACATGGAGAGGATATGCAAGGAGGAATGGCAGAGGATCCCCAAATCCAGGTGTGAAAAACTTGTTGCATCTTTCCCAAGAAGACTCATGGCTGTATGAGCTCAAAAGGGGGCTTCTACTAAATACTGAGCAAAGGGTCTGACTACTTAGGACCAGGTGATAGTTCAGTTTGTCTTTTTTAATAAATCTGCAACAATTTCAAAAATTATTTTTTTGTCTGTCAATATGGGGTGCTGTGTGTACATTAATGAGGAAAAAAATTAATTTAAATGATTATAGCAAATGGCTGCAATATAACAAAGAGTGAAAAACTGAAGGGGGTCTGAATACTTTCCGTACCCACTGTATATACAAACAGGAACCACGGGTAGTCCAATCAGGTGAGAAAAGCAACACAATAAACAGACAAACAACAGCGATCCTCGTGTCTTGCTTGTTCCAGCCTTTAAGAGTTCCCGCTGGCACTGTCTTCTTCCCCGTCGCTCCTGCACCCTCCAAAGCTATCCAAAGGAGCAACACCACTAGGGCAGCTGGGATATGCAGCCCCTAGCTTGTAATTTAGGATTTCCTTCCACCCTGTTTAGTCTCCTACTCCCTGACACTAACGAACAACCTCACAGCATAACAATTCCAAGACCAGGCCCCCCTGTTGTTGCACAGGTGATCAGTGGTGTCTGGTTTCATATCTTGGTTTCTTCAGACAAGAGAATCTTGTTCCTCACAGTTTGAAAAGTCTTTAAAGTCTTGCCTTTTTTGGAAGATGGAGGTTCTTCTGCCTGGCCAAGCACAAAGCCTAGATTGCTGAAGTTTCGCTGTGATGGTTGTCCTTCTGGAACTTTCTCCTATCTTCACATAGGTTCTGTCACACACGTGCTCATGGGAGGCAGCTAAAAGGCTCAAATGAAGACACAGGTCAAATTCCGTTACAACGAATATCCTTACAACAAAATTTTTATTACAACGAAGTGTTTTTATGGTCCCGACAGTTTACAGAGTCTACAGAAATCTCGTTACTACGAAATACATTCAGCAGATACTTTCATTACAATGAAGTGACCTTGAAATGGCTGAATGAATCATCCACAGAGCAGTTACTTCTGTGGTGCACAACGCTCCCCGAACACAAACATTTTAAATGTTTCTCTTTCTTCAAACTTTCCTTGTACTGTTTTCTTTTTTCCCCGTGATTGCTTTCTGCGGTTTTCAGTTATACCTTTTGCTTATCGTTGATCAACATTTGAAAAACATCAATTGGAATTTAACTCATTGTCACCCTCCCATAGAAATAGCAGACACGAAAAAACGACAACAGTTCACATTAGAAAAAAAAACTCTCGATTCCGGCAAAAAGAATAAAAAATGTTGCCAGTGAATTCAGCCATCGATATGGTCAACTTTCTTGAAAGACCGAGCAAAAATAGAAGAAAAATCTCGGGTTGCAACCCTTGGGCCTCAGCACAAACGTATAGCGAACTGATATGTTTGAAGACATCGAAAAAACAGTTATTCCTCTCATCATTGGCCAGTCGACCAGTCCTCGTTGCTTTAAGCGTATTACATTCCTTCCCTGAGAGTATAAAGAAAACCAGTGAGCTTGGATGACTCAAGACAAAACTGGCTGTGACAACTGGACAAGGATATTGTGACACGTGAGTCCCTGTCTTACACCCCAAAATACGAGGCAGAGTCTCAGTACTTTAACAAAACCAGCTTTATTCAGCTTGAAACAGGAACAGCAGCGTTATTATTGCAGCGGGATCTACCACTCTCCTATACAGTCACAGCAAACGGGCAGGGTCGTGGCCAAGTAATCCTGTTCCCTGCATTGTAATGTTCCTTACATCACCCATCGACGACAGGAGCTCGACCGCGATCGGCTCGGATTTGCTTCTCCGGCACTCCGCCGCAGCACAGAAACAAGTAATCTTCTACACATAAGGCAATCACGCTTTGGGATGCACTTCGCCGAGTCGTCCTATTGGGGAGTGGGGGTCCCTAAAAGAGTTCAGAAACCTCACAATATGAAGAAGAAGAAAAGGATGATTCGGCTTCTGATTGATAACTGTGCTGCCCACAACATGCTTCCGCATTTAGATAACGTTCGCGATGAGTTCCTCCCACCCAATTGCACGGTGGAGCTTCAGCCATTGGATTTGGGCATCATTCGCACCCTGAAAGTGTACCATCGCAAAGGAAATGCTGAGAAAAATTCTCGTCGGCATAACTTATAGACAGGAGAAGATTAAAATGAATGCGAAAGAAGCTATTGAAATGACTGCAAATGCCTGGATGCAAGTTAAAGAAAGCACGAAAGCGACAAATATGGAATCTCGCTACTACGAAATTTTTCATTACAAGGAAATATTTTTTAGGTCACTGGCACTTCGTTGTAACAGAATTTGACTTGTAATTCCATGCCTGACCAGGGGATAGCAGGGTGCACTGAAACTTCTTCTTTTTCATCGAAAGTTCCCAATGACGTCACTTCCGGTTCTGACCCCAAAGATGTCACTTCTGGCTTTTGGCCCACAATGACATCACTTCCCTGGCCTGACTTTAAAGCCGCCATGTTTGCCTGTCTGTTTGTTTTTGTTTCGGACTGTAGTCTGTACAATATTGAACCACAACCTTCTTTTTCGGCAGCTAATTTTTCAAGTACATGGGCGGCTGCCCCCAAACCTTCTTCTGTGTCCTTTTGTGTTCTTTCACAGTTCTCAAAAGCTCAGCCAGAGTGACCAGCAGCTTCTTCATCACCTCTCTTATTAAAGCCCTTCTTAACCAATTGCTCTGTTTGGCCAAGTGTCCCGCTTCTTCCATTTAAGAATTATGTGCTCTTGGGAACCTTCGCTGCTGTAGATTTATTTTTTGTAGCCTTCCCCAAATCTGTGACTTCACACAATCCTGTCCCTAAGCTCTGCAGGGACTTCCTTCAACCTCATCATTTGGTCTTTCCTCTGATGCACATTGTCAACAGCTGGACCTTCTATAGACAGGAGCACGTCTCCCATGTCCAATCAATTGAATCGAGCAGAGGTGAACTCCAAACATGGTGTAAGAACATCTCAATGATGATCAAGGGAATGGGATGGCAACCGGAGTCAAATTTCAGGTGTCATGGTAAGGTCTCTCAACGCTTGTGTTAAATGGGATTTTTCAGTTTTCTTGTTTTTAATATATTTGCAAGCAATTTCTCAAATCTTGTCTTCTCTCTGCCATTCTGGGGTATTAAGTGTTGCTTGAGAGGGCACCATAATCAGCTGAACAGCTCAAGTGACAGTAGTTATTGGAAAGGAAGGTGAGAAGGTGTCAGTACTTGGATTGGAGACCATCTTGGAAAAAGCTTGAGCTGCTGCTGGAAGAGGTGTTGGTGAGGCCAGCAGGGGACACTTACCCTGTGGTGTGAATGTGGATTCCAATACCCCAGTGCAGTGCTGGGGTGTTTTTTTGAACACTGTGGTGTAAAAATGGCACCTTCTTACAGATGAGATGTAAAACTGAGATCCTTATTCTCTGTAGTCATAAAAAGGGGCATTTTTCTATCTCTCATTAACCTAACAGCTAATGTGTGGTGAGCGTACTGGCACAAAAATGGCTGCCGTCGCATCATCCAGGTGGATGCAACAAATTAGTGGTGGTTTAAGTGGCTCCCCAGTCACTTTGAAAAGCACCTTGAGTAGTTAAAAAAGTGCTATAGAAATGTAAAGAATAATATGTGAACACTAGAAGGCACTGTTGCTCCTCAAACCCATTAGACAGACACTGCCGATAAAAGGTAAAAGCACCAAGACCGGGTTTATTTTTGTCGGCTCTTTACAATGCTGTCTAGCACCACAGCCACAAGTAAACAGGCAATACAACCCACAATTATTCTTTCTTACTCTCTCTTTTCTCCTCCACACCTCCCAGTAAGCTTTGTCCACCTTCCAACCAGTTCTGTCTCACTGACTGTGCTTAAGGTGGTCCTTTATAAACTGCTCAAAAAAAATAAAGCAACACTTTTGAATCCGAGGATAGCATCAAGTCAATGAACCTTCTGGGATGTTTATCTGGTCAGTGAAGTAGCAGAGGGGCTTGTTCATCAGTTTCAGCTGCTTTGGTGCACTAGAGGGGCAACAGAGAGACGACCCCAAAAACAGGAATGGTTTAACAGGTAGAGGCCACTGACATTTTTCCCTCCTCATCTTTTCTGACTGTTTCTTCACTAGTTTTGCATTTGGCTACAGTCAGTGTCACTACTGGTATCATGAGGCCATACCTGGACCCTACAGAGCTGGCACAAGTAGTCCAACTTCTCCAGGATGGCAGGCACATCAATACATGCCATTGCCAGAAGGTTTGCTGTGTCTCCCAGCACAGTCACAAGGGCATGGAGGAGATTCCTAGGAGACAGGCAGTTATTCCAGGAGAGCTGGACAGGGCCCCTCACAGAAGGTCCTTAACCCATCAGCAGGACTTACCGGTATCTGCTCCTTTGGGCAAGGACGAACAGGATGAGCACTACCAGAGCCTACAAAATGACCTCCAGCAGGCATGCCACTGGTGTGAATGTCTCTGACGAAACAATCAGAAACAGACTTCATGAGGGGGGCCTGAGGGCCCGACGTCCTCTAGTGGGCACCGAGGAGTTCGATTGGCATTTGCCATAGAATACCAGAATTGACAGGTCCACCACTGGCGCCCTGTACTTTTCACAGATGAGAGCAGGTTCACCCTGAGCACATGTGACAGACGTGAAAGGGTCTGGAGAAGCCATGGAGAACATTATGCTGCCTGTGACATCGTTCATCATGACCTGTTTAGTGGTGGGTCAGTGATGGTCATGAAGGGACGCACAGACCTCTACAGACTACACAACTGCACCTTAAATGCCATTAGGTATCGGGATGAAATCTTTGGACCCATTGTCAGATGACAAGAAGGCCTGTCTTTGCCAGGATGAGCTAGAGATTGTGTTCCTTCCTCCAGGTTGCATTATCAGTGAGACTTGCAGAGATTCTAGGTAATTTCCTCTGGAGGGAACGACAGGTACAGCTGCATATCATCAACACAGCACTGATAAGAGAAACCATGGGACTCGATGATAGGTCCTAGTGAGGAGGTGTACAGAGAGAAGAGGAGAAGGCCCTGCACTGAACCACACATGCCTGCCTGGTACACCCTTGACACCTCTCCATGGCAGGACACATTCTAAGATCTGCCCTATACCATTTGAGGTGATGTCAAAAGCAGAGCAGAGATCTAGAAGGTAGCCGGCCATAATGTGTTCACAACGGTAAACAGGGCTTTCTCTGTGGAATGACCCTTCTTGAAGTCTGACTGAGTAGGATCAAGCAGTCTATTCTATAGAGGAAAAGGAAGGCATTTGGCAAGAGACTGCATGTTCAGGTGTTCTGGATAGAAAGGAGAGGAGAGAGACTGGTCTACAATTACCTACTTGAGATGAGTCGAGAGTGGGCTTCTTGGGAATAGGAGTTATTAGGGCCTGTTTTGTTGTGCTGATGTGTTGACGACATGTAATTTCAGAAATGAGTAAAGGAGAGAAGGTGTGATGGGACAGGAGCAGGCGACTGGAGCAGTGGTGTCACCCTCTGTGGTAACCAAGGCTAGGTTAGGACCCCTACAGGCCCCTGGGTGACTTGATGAACATAGCTTCTGTTTTGTCTTGGTAGACTATTATATTACTCTACTTTCCCCTATTGTATTATTAATATGTAGCCTCTGTCAGAACGCCTCAAATCTCACTGACTTAATATTGTAAGGTATTATACAGGGTGGTCCAGATCTAATTATGCAGATACAGATCATCTGGATGACTTTGATTTATGCGGGGACGATTCCAGTTCGGCGTGAAGACAATTCTTCATGTCGTCAGTTCGCACACTTATCGATGGTCCGGGATTTTTCGGGTGATTTTCTATGTAATAAACTTAATAAGTTAAAGAGTAATATAGTATATAACTTCTCTCCACCTTAACTTCCTACATCTGTAACCTCAGGCGATTAGGTATAATAAAAGACAAGCAGGAGTTAAGACACAATTTAAACAATGTATTATTGGTAATATTTATAAATAATAAGAAGATAGATAGATAGATAGATAGATAGATAGATAGATAGATAGATAGATAGATAGATAGATAGATGTAAAGGCACTATATACTGGATAGATAGATAGATAGATAGATAGATAGATAGATAGATAGATAGATAGATAGATAGATAGATAGATATGAAAGGCACTATATATATTTATTATCATTGTTACTTTTACAAAGGAACAACAAAATTGAAGGTGCAGTCGACTCAGTGTGAGGCATAAAAGTTAAAAAGACAAGAAGAGAGAAAATAATAAACCAAATAGTAATGAAAGTACTTTACAAAATATACAAATTGCACTGGTTAAATGTACAAATTGCACTGGTTGACTTAAGGTCTATATTGCACATTGGGAGAATGATATGGAGCAGTTTTATTCTGAGTTCAGGGCCATGATTGATTTTGGATAAAAGCTGTTTTTAAGGTGGTTTCTCCTGGTTTTCATTGCTGTGTATTTATTGCCCGATGGCAAAAGCTGGAAGAGGCAATGACCGGGATGTGATGAATCCTGTGAAATGTCTATTGCTTTTTTGCGGCATCAGGAGGTGTAGATTTGTTCCAGAGTGGGGAGGGTACCACCAATTGTTCTCCCCGCTGTCTTGATGACTCTGTGGAGCACTTTCCTTTCTGAGGAAGTGTAGCTGCCGTACCACACACACAGTCTGTACGTGAGCACACTCTCGATGGAACAGTGATAAATGGCAAGGAGCAGATTTTTGGAGAGATGATTCTTTCTGAGGATTCTCAGCAAATACAGTCTCTTCTGCTCCTTCTTCAGCAGCTCCTTGGTGTTGGCGCTCCAGGTCAGGTCATCCTCCAGCTCAATGCCCAGAAACCTGAAGACTGGGACCCTCTCCACACAGGCCCTGCCAATGATGAGTGGCTGGATGTCTGTTTTGTATTTCTTAAAGTCAATAACAAGCTCCTTCATTTTTGTGGTGTTGAGGAGCAGGTTTTTGACTCTGCACCAT